>NC_079424.1:13119226-13121726 GCF_026213295.1 Gadus chalcogrammus
CAGGGCAGACACTAGATGAACCCCTTTGGTATGAATCACCACTAATATATAATATTATCTCTCTCTCTCTCTCTCTCTCTCTCTCTCTCTCTCTCTCTCTCTCTCTCTCTCTCTCTCAACCCCCTCTCTCTTCATTTCTCTCTCTCCCTTTCTGTAGTCTCTCTTTCTGCTTTTACTACACCTACCGTCTCTGTCCCTGAGGGCTTCACCTGTGTAAAGCACTCTGTCATTAGATCCATAGCACACACACACACACACACACACACACACACACACACACACACACACACACACACACACACACACACACACACACACACACACACACACACACACACACACACACACACATGAAGCACAGCTGTTGTAAATGTTCTGATAAATACACAGTGGATGAGAGACCTGCTTAATGTTGGTAAATAAGGAATATGAGTTAATGCACCAATGACTGTGGACACTTTTAGATTTCTCTTAAGCCTGGCCGTAGCTCTTTAACACGTGATTTTAAACGTGCACCATGGTCCCCCCTGGAAGGCCAAGTTGTATCTAAGTTGAATTCATGCAAGATGCCTTCCTTTTTCCCTTCCATCAACAACGCCAAAACTAAACAAGAAACGACAGAATACATTAAAATCAGCCATTTTTCTCTCTCTTATTCATGCATGGCCTTGCATGCAACAGAAATGCTCATCTGGTTAGGATTGCTTTGAAATTTAAATACATAATTTAAAAAATAAATAACAAAGGAAAGCTTAAGAAAGACTACACTGTGGAAAACAATGGCCTCTTATAGGCCGTTTGGATTGTAGTTGATTTAGCTTTGTTATTGTCTGTTATCTGTCATGGACAGCCAGTGAAGTGGGAACAGAGGGTAGGAAACAAGTGGTTTCATGCATTTTGTTTCAATCAAACCAAAAGAAGAGACTGAAAAATAAAGGATGAGATGCAAAGGAAAAAAGACCAAAGAAAAATGACACTTTTTATTGTTCTGCTCTAAAGCTCTTCTCATTTTTCCCCTCTCTGTAGCTCCCATCTAATTAGCATTGTTAACTGAAGAAGGCCGCATCCAGATACAAGGCCTTTCAGCTTCTGTTTACCATAAACAAGGAGATAGGCATCAGAGAAGGGGGAGAAGAGAGCTACAGAAGAGGCCTAAGGCAGTAGGGTGAACAGAGGAGCACACCACGCCAAACATTACTTAAATTATTAGCATTGTGATTCATGGCAGGGGGCTGACAGCCTTTTTTTTCCCGAGTACGGGACAGAAGATGTGTTGTTTTTTTTCACTCAGGTGATGCGGCAGTCGGGTGAGCTAAAAAAAATAAAGAGAAAATAGAGAGGGAGAGGGAGAGATAGAGGGAGAGAGAGAGAGAGAGGGAGGGAGAGAGAGAGAGAGAGAGAGAGAGAGAGAGAGAGAGAGAGAGAGAGAGAGAGAGAGAGAGAGAGGGAGAGAGAGAGAGAGAGAGAGAGAGGGAGAGAGTGTGTGTGATGAGGCCGGTCATGCTGAGGACGTGTCAAATATGGTTATAAACGAAATACGATTATGACCAGTCGTTAATATTTATACATTTATGGGCTGACAAACTTTAGCACAGTTGGGACCCAATATCAAAAAAGGTCGCTAAATCACACAATTTAGCATGTGGAAATCGTAAGGGGGCAGTGGCAACAGAGTCTCTGTACGGCGAGACACGAGACACGTTTTGTGGGCGAGAGCGATGAAAAGGGCGGTGGGCCATCGCGTGACTGGCCAGGCCTCTCTAGGAAGAACAAAAAATAATGTAACAAAAGAGAGAGAGAGAGTGACCGGTCGACTCCGCTGCCAGTCAGAGTTACAGACGGCAGGAGAAACCCTTCGTAGGTCGGGTGGCGGACGGTGGGAATATCAGTGTTTGGCTTATCCATCAGCGTGATTGGCAGCATGTCCCTGGGGTAAACCACGGAGGACAACTTAGCAACATCCAGCCACAAGCTCTCTGCATCACAGCCAATGGTGGCACACTACTGCTAAATGTTAAGGGCCGGGAAACATACCACTATGTCAAGGCGGTCACCAATGTTCTCTTTTAGTTTATTTTGTCTTTATTTGGTTTATGCAAGTGTGCCTTTACGCTTATTTTTTTGAATAACACACCCACACACACATCGGGGACACCTTTTCTAAAAAAAACACACTCAACACTAACTCTATTGTCATCGATCTTAATATCGTATATTATGATTTTATCAGCATACGATTTGAATACAACAAAGAAGAGCAGGAGAGAGAGGGAGCGAGATCTATCGAGTTATTTAATGTTGAGATGTTATCAGTTGAAATTTGACAGTCATTCTTTATGCTGCTGTGTCTCAAGGGGCCCCGCAGCTTGCCTAGCTCCCCAGTGAGCCACAGCTTGGCAGGCAATTACAGCAGGTGAGTCAGGAGGGACTTCCACTGTGGAGGAAACCCAGAACCTGAGTGGGCCTTTACGGTCAAGAAAGGGTGAAAACGATCTGTGGC
>NC_079424.1:13124226-13126726 GCF_026213295.1 Gadus chalcogrammus
ATTTTTATTTGTGTTTTCTTATCTTTCTACCACTCTTTTATTTCATAACATAATATTTTCTTTGGCTCAAAGGTTCATTCGGGTCATATTCCCTGTAAACATTTTGATCTTGGGGCCTCTGAGATCTTAAGGGGCCAAACATGTGTCTAATTGAACCCAACAAGGGCCGAGGGCATTGGGCTCCAGTGCCCTCTGCTCAATAATTAGAAGACAATACAGTGAGACAGAGAAACCAAGTAGGCCTGTCCGTCCAGATATCTGGGTTACATGTCACACTGCACCACTGCCTATTGGGGATGTGTGTGTGTCTGTGTGTGTGTGTGTGTGTGTGTGTGTGTGTGTGTGTGTGTGTGTGTGTGTGTGTGTGTGTGTGTGTGTGTGTGTGTGTAAACATGTTGTTTATGAGTTTGTGTGGGTGTGGGTGTCAGTGGCTGGGTTTATGACACTGACTGGTGGCTCCCAAGCAGCTTTAATCTCTCATGAGCTTTTGCTCATGTTTGAGTCAATTAAGATCCCATGAACGGAGTGAAACTAAATATTCTTTGTTCCTTTTTTTTTTCAAATAATATTCTCATGGTTCGCCGAGTCACTCCCCGAGAAAACAAAGATTTAAAATCAATTTGTTTGCCATTCCCTAGAAAATGTTCCCACTTTCAACTTCGCCGAAGTCTTTGACGTTGTAATGAGGGAGAGCCTCTAATTACAGTGACAGCCGATGGACATTTCTCATATCGCTTATGCTATATATTCTCTGACGTTTGATCCACAAACTGATACCTCTATTGGTTGGTTTAGCTTCTAACAGGTCTGTGCAGATGCAGTCCTGCTCAAATATTTTCTCAAGCCTGCTGAAATTAGTAAAAAAGAAAATCGCGTGGGATTCGGAAATCATGAAAACTGTATGCAAGCAAAATGTCTATTTTTCCTTTCCTAAGCCGAATCCGTTTGTTTAATCTTTATACTTATGCAAACTGTCACCGCTATGGGCTATGAGATGGATTATGAAGTTTAACATAGGTTTCAGACCTGTAAGGTTCCAAATGCACGCAATAAAAACTTGGGACTCTACTTTTATGATGCCTTCACAAAAAAATTATGAAAAAGACAAAAAGTAAAAAATTTACATGCTGGGGTGAATGCTTTTATTTATTATATATTATTATTTAATCATTCTAGTTCGAAATTTACAATATTGCTAACCTTACTTAGCCTGGAAAACATCCTGTTCACAGGACCTCCTATTCTGTTTTTGTAGTCTGGACCTCTAGCACTCCACATCGATTTGAGCAGGAGTACTTAACGTGAAAGGCAAACTCCTTCAGCCAATCTGCAAAACTAAATATTTGCATGACATATGTGCATGACAAAACTGTCAAAGGTAGGTCAGAGATACTCAACTTGGAAAACCAGGGTGAACTCTTGTAACAAGTAACAACGGGACATTGGTCAGCCTTACTGGTACATTTCTCCTGAAAAAAAAATGTATTAGGCATTCGAGGAAACTTGCAAATAGCTTGAGGTGAACAATCCGATACATATTCATTTGTTTATATAACATTGATATGAAACAGGTTAATATGTTTTGGATTAGAAGTGAGCTGTTGTTAAGCGGCAACTCACTGATGTAAATGGGATATGGTGGTAAGTACCGTGAGTAAATGAATGAGAGCCAACTTTAGGAGCCATTGATTGACGTGACAAATGTCCTTGTACTCAAACAACTCTTGAGCAATGTGGCCTCAGCCATTGCTCAAGCGTTGTTCTGAGATCAAATTATGAAAAGGCCCGCCATATAGGATTTCAAACAGCGAAATAGAAATTGCAATATCATTCTCAATCTCATTCGTGAAGAACGCATCGATTGCAGGCCAATTCCGACATACATCGCCGCTTCAAATGTGCGTACATTGACAGAGAGGAAGTGAACTTATGAGGGAGCGATGTCCATTTCCGTCCCAAGGAGAAATAAAACTAGTGACTGTGAGCAAAAGCAGTTTGCTCACAGTAGACCCGCGGGCTACACGTTCCTCATACATTCGGCCCCATGCTATTATGCAGTTTTATTCATAAGTAAGTCATGGTACAAAACTAAGACACTAGGATACCATGCCATTTCCCCTTGTCTTTAGGCGTGCAATTTGGCGAAATAATCGTTGAGCGCCTGAGAGTTGATTTGCGGCCTG
Source organism: Gadus chalcogrammus (assembly GCF_026213295.1). Classification (NCBI taxonomy): domain Eukaryota; kingdom Metazoa; phylum Chordata; class Actinopteri; order Gadiformes; family Gadidae; genus Gadus; species Gadus chalcogrammus. The sequence goes on from NC_079424.1 coordinate 13,126,410, forward strand.
CAGTGCACACGGCATCTTGTTTTCGGATGCGTCATATCATGAGCTCCAAATCCTTAAGATTCCCCTCAACCAGCGTGACCTTACCTTGCATATATAAAGAGGGTCAGGGAAAAATCTTGTTAGATCTTGAGGCAGGTGTTCAGGTGTCTGCTAGTTTGAAAACAACAGACATTAACAACCTGAAATGAACAAGCCTGCCACTGTTGGCATATAAAGCTTGTATTCCATCTGTGTGTGCTTTTCGACTTGAAGTTTCCCCAGCCAACTGAGATTTGGAAAAACAAATCTCTATAAACAGACATCTGCAGATGAATGCA
>NC_079424.1:13131726-13136726 GCF_026213295.1 Gadus chalcogrammus
TTGATATTCCCTAATTTGCGCCTTCCATTTGATGTGGCTCTCTTGAAGTGTTGAAGGCCACCAAACGCATGTGCATAAATACATTTTTAACGTACATCTTCTTCCCTATGCAGGATAAATTTTCACATGTGAGATTAATAAAAGATCAAAAACAAGGGAAAAACATGGCCGCGAGACCCAGAGCTTGTTAATGTATGAAGCACTTGTTTTGCAGTATGTACATTGTATACATGCAAGGAGGACAAATGTCATCAGCACAAAACCTTGTAGTGGCAGATCACACACAGACACACACACATGCACAGAGACATGCGCGCACACACACACACACACACACACACACACACACACACACACACACACACACACACACACACACACACACACACACACACACACACACACACACACACACACACACACACACACACAAACACACACACACACACAGGGAATCTGGTATAAACATTCAAGTTATAATACAAACCTTTTGTTGTTTATTGTGACCACACCAACCCAGCACACACAGATGACATGAATGCATGCCATAAGGGGCGGCCTACATTGAGAAACAGCAAGAGTGAGAGGGAAGGGAATAGAATAACTTAAAGCCTATTTTTAGTGTGATATGCAGCATACATGGGCATACATAAAAAAAAACGAAGGGCCTAACTCGAGCATTATGTATGCAATTCTCATCTTACTTTGACAACTTGTAACACAAATCACAAACACAGGCTCTCATGTGCTAGTAAACCCTCAAATCTGTTGCACGTGAATCCTCCTTTTCTTGTACTCATTGTCAACCTCTCCCTGCCCTCCTTTATCTTTCATATTGACAATAACAATGAAGACTAAATCCTCAAACATACTACAACACGTCCTTCTTGATGATAATCGGCAACATGTACAGTGTCTTCTCCTCCTTCTTCTTCTTCTTCTTCTTCTTCTTCTTCTTCTTCTTCTTCTTCTTCTTCTTCTTCTTCTTCTTCTTCTTCTTCTTCTTCTTCATCTTCCTCTTCCTCAAAAAGAAGGGGACATCTGTACTTGTTTGATGAGCATCTTCTGTCAGAGCAGAGGAAGGAAGAGTTGGAAGCGCTCTGGACAAACGGCATGGGCATCGTTAGGGCAACGTAAACAAGGTCTGCATCAAAGCGACCCGCGTCACGCACCACTGTGGCGGGCTTCTCTTGAGAGACCAGCCCGGTGCGACCGCTGCATTTGCAGTTTCTTCTGTTTGCATGGTATGGAGGTCACACAAACTGTATTTTCCAAAACATGCTACAGCGTAAGCCACATATTTAGAGCAGCGTGTCAACTTCATAGGACAGAGCAGAAGGAGAGCAGGCGAAGGCAGAGAAAGTACACGTCGTACTTCTCAGGGGGTGGGAAATGATCAGTATCGGAAAAGTAATATTGTTGTAGAGCGCATGTATAATTAATTTCTTTGCTTTAAAATATGACCGAAAGGTGAGATCAAGCAGACGGCTTAGTGACGCATGTCACGGTGAAAGGTCGCTGAGATAGATTACAAGCCATGATTCATGTAATGAATTAATTTTTTTGTAATCTGAAGACACAGCTGAAAGGGAATTTGTTGAATATCTTAAGAACGCTAAATTGTTGTGAACTTTCAGAAGCAACTACATTAACATTTAAAAAAATATATAAATTCTCTTCACAAGTTCATTCACAAGTCATATTCACAAATGATACTGTCAGTAACGACCTAAACTTTACTTCAGATGAGTATACAAATTGACCATTATAACCATTTCACTTATTTTCATTATCTGTTAGGCATGTAACCTTTTGTTTGGTTGCTAATGCTGAGACTTTATGGTTAAATTCGTATCAGCCTTAGGATCTCTTTAGATATGTATGGGGTACATTTGAGTACAAACAGGGGTGGACTGGCCATCTGGCATACCGGGCATCGTCCCGGTGGGCCGTTGACCCAATGTGGGCCGGTCCGGTCCGCTATGTTTTCTTTTTTCCTCTCTCTCTAAATTCCCTCCAATTGGGCCGGCCAATGGGCTACAGAGAGCTAGCAGTGTGTTGCCAGCATCGACGCATATTATTGGTCTATGTTTGTCATTGTCAATCAATCATGGGCTGACTGGCTCAGAGAGCCCTGACAGTGCTGTCAATCACAACACAAACCAGGGTGGGTGGGACCTCATGGCATGGGCCGGAGTCGCGGGAGCCGGTACGGAGCTGAAAACGCCCGGGTGGTGCTGAAAAACGGCGACTTAAGCCTCTGGAAGTTAAATGTTCAAAATTGACAGACCTATTTGGTGCCGGGGTCCACACCCCAGCAGGTGCTGCTGCGCCAGGAGACGAGCGAGTGGAGGCATATGCTAAGTAACGTTAGCCTGGGGCTAGCTAGGCTACATTTTGAGACATGTCCAAAACAAAGTAGAAAACGTTTTTACGTTGAATGTGGAGTGACCTAATTAACTGCATACTTGTGACAACATATTAGCCCAGAGTTGAAGGGCTGTGACTGTTGGTAGTTGTGGTTGATTTTGTTTAAATAGGCCGAATTGTGATATTATTGGTTATTATTGTTCAGATGATTTGGCTAAGCTAGCTAACAGCTGCTAACGTTAGCAGTCTCTTGTTGCCATAGCAACAGTAAACCTTGACATGGACTCATGAGCTGTAAATAGAGATGCAGAATCAAGCTGTATTGTAAATACAGATGTGACACTTTGAATTTTAGCACAAAATACAAGTAAACCTATTGGAAATAATTAGTTTAATTTGCAATATTTGCCATTGAATTTATTGTAATCTTTCAATTAATTTATTGTTTACTGAGGTGATGACTATTTCGAGAGGAATGCAATATGTGTATGTTTAAAGGTTTATGTGAAGAAACATACTATATGTGTGATTAAATGACAATTGGTTATTCATAAATGTCTCTTTATATTCTCTGCTACCATCATCTCCTGTCAAACAGGATTTCCTCACCTGCTAGAAGTTATTCTATGATATATAGAGAGAGAGAGAGAGAGAGAGAGAGAGAGAGAGAGAGAGAGAGCTTCTCTTGACTTTGTGAGTTTATTATGCAACTTGTTTTGCCTCAGATTGAAACAAAAGGTTTGATTATGATTATTTCCTGGTTGAAGATTTTCACATTGATTTTAATTTCAAACATTTGCATATCTTTTATATAATTAACAGTTATGCAGGTAGGCCGAATTACAGGTCTGAATAGATATGCATTCTCATATAAATGTATGTGCACATGTATACATACATGTGCACATACACGTGTATGAGAATATGAGAAGTATATGAGAAAAAAAATTAAATTCTCTATTTATGGTTTCAGTGTTTCCCCCAGTAAATGTCTCAGTGAAGGTGGTAAGCAGTCGGTGGTGTTGTTGGCGCGGCGCAAAGCGCCGCGCCGAAAAATTTTGGGGGTATTTTGCTCAAAGATGCCAGTACGCATGAATGAAATAAACGACTGTTTATTTCCATATAAATAAACAACAGTAGGTACAAATGTTGTGCAAACATGCAGACACTACAAAATAAAATTAAAGAAAAGTGCAAATTAAATACAAATAATGGACAATACACTTAACTTTTGTATGCAAATTCAACTATTTACAGTTCCTTTTTTGGATCTTATTTGCGGCACAGCTGACAAGAGGCATCAGTGCATGCAATTCTGCGTGGCTGTAATTGAACTTAGACACTGGTGGGCCATTGATGCTGATCTTCATGCAGGCTGTAAGACTCTTGCCCTGCAGTTTCGCAGGTCTGTCTTTATCTACACATAGAGTGAATGAAGTCAATGTTGTATATTTAATATTTTAAATTTTGAACTAAGATAGTGAGAAGATGATGGGCTTACCCTATTCATGGCAGAAAAATCTCGCTTTTTTTTTTCAACTTTTTTTTTTTTTTTTTTTTTTTTTTTAATACATTGGTAGTCAAGGCGGGGCCCTAGTCTTGTTAAGGCGGCCGCCTTAACAAGACAGTGCTGGGGGAAACCCTGGGTTTCATAATGACTGAGTCACCGTTAAAACAAATTGGTTTCAGCTCTAATGCTGTTACTGTCTGTAATATGTTTCTATTTAGATTATTTGTCAGGAGATTTTGTTATTATTGTCCGAGTCTGGTTTTAACTAATGCTGGGCTTACACCAAACGATTTTCACAGTCACAGACTAATAACTGCAAGAGAGGATTTAGCGTTGGATCATGTGTGATATTTAACAAGGGTTTTGTAGTAGATATGGCGGTTGGAGATGCATGCAGCAAACACAGGATGTCTGTTAACTTCCTGTTCGGGTTTCACACCTTTCCTATCCAGTCAGCAGCACAAGAAACTCAAACTTGAAAAACAAAAAACGGTACTATTATTCGGATATACAGGGTTCTTCCCGTTCGTCTCGTCCCACCCCTAGTGCTAATAATGTAGTGGGCTGGTCTGGAGAGAAAATGCCAGGGCTGAATTTTTCTCCCAGTCCACCCCTGAGTACAAACATAGCTTTTTGTGCACAGGTGTTACTGGACAGATCTCCGCTCAGTTTAAAAACCAAAAAGATAGATGAGGGAGAGAGCGACAGAGAGAGAGAGGTAGAGAGAGAGAGAGAGAGAGAGAGAGAGAGAGAGAGAGAGAGAGAGAGAGAGAGAGAGAGAGAGAGAGAGAGAGAGAGAGAGAGAGAGAGAGAGAGAGAGAGATTTGACGGAGTGAGTGGGAGTGAGAGTCGTTGGTTGCTATGCCACTACTTTTCTGCTTTCAAACCACAGCATGTGATCCAGCGGAGTGCAGGGAGACTCGGGGGTTGCCAGAGGTTCCTCACACGTCTAAATCTTGTACTTCACAGCAGCGGCGGCGGCTCCAGGGTACATCGCTGCCTCCATCTGAGGGAGCTGGCTCAGCCTGGCTGGTATCTAAACCATTTGACTCTCTCGTAAACCACAGGACACAGTGTGTGTGTGTGTGTGTGTGTGTGTGTGTGTGTGTGTGTGTGTGTG
>NC_079424.1:13139226-13141726 GCF_026213295.1 Gadus chalcogrammus
GATTGTGGTCCTGTGTGTATTAGGATGAAGATGAGGGGCTGCTTATGGCCTGGCTGTATCAATTAGCCAGAGCTAGGAGAAGATGAATGGATGCAAAGGGTCTCGGGAGGCAGTGTTGTGCAGGTGACACGGGTATAATTGCGTTTTTCATGTTGACACGATAATGCATTGGCAGAGCAGGGGTGCTCCCTGGGTCCTTGTGTGTTGAGAATACACGGCCGCCATTGCTTTGATGAGCTGTAGGTTTCAGCTTGGTTTATAGTTGAATAGTCTAAGAAAAGGTTTGAGAAATACTGTATAATACTGAAAGTTTGTGTGTTTGTGTGTGTGTGTGTGTGTGTGTGTGTGTGTGTGTGTGTGTGTGTGTGTGTGTGTGTGTGTGTGTGTGTGTGTGTGTGTGTGTGTGACCGTGTGTGTGTGTGTGTGTTTGTGTGTGTCTGTGTGTGTGTGTGTGTATGTCTGTGTGTGTGTGTGTGTGTGTGTGTGTGTGTGTGTATGTTTGTGTGTGTGTATTTGCGTGTGTGTGTGTGTGTGTGTGTGTGTGTGTGTGTGTGTGTGTGTGTGTGTGTGTGTGTGTAGCCTGTTTGCATAGTGTGCTAACAAAAGATAACACTAAATGCCGAGAAGTCTCTGCATGTGTCTTTGTGCTGGACTATACACCTTTTTCTGTTCCCTCTATTGGATAAATTCATAGTTTGAATATTTTTAGAGGGAATAATACCCAAATACATCACAAGATATTATCTGATCAACCTGAAGAGAGAACCTGATACATAAACAACAATATTGTAATAAAGGTCACTCAAGCCATTTGGCAATCTGGAAGCAAAAACAAAAATCGTTATATAAATAAAATATCAGTGTATTTCATATTACGGGCAACGTGACAACTAAGTCATTCTCGATTTCAGTTTTTTCTATAACCTGTCAGACTGCCAGCTGAAGTGGTCGGGAGAATAGTCAGCTGCACATCATAATGTAATTCACTGGGAGACGGAGGAGCAGGTGGGCTTGTCTTGTGCTTTTGCAGGGATCTGCTAAATGTTTTCTCCAATTAACAAACAGCTCAGACACATCTCTCCTCTAAGCGCTTCACTCACTGTCTTTCGCCAGTTGCACTTGGCTGCGTTTGGCGAAGGCACACAGCCTTGTAGCATGTCTCTACAGTTAGTGCTTCGGAGAAAAGAAAAAAAAGAAAAGAAAATGAAAAAGATACAAAGAACTGTCGGAATGGAAACATTTTGGATACCAAGTAGAGCTAGGAAAACTGTCAGGGGTACCACTTCCAGTGGAGATGCCTTGCGAGACGTTTGTTCTGCTTTCCGGAGTTACCAATTAAAACAGACATTTCTCAGTCAAAAGGAAAGAGGAGAGAAAGAAGAGGACCTGCAAATGGGGTTTGTGTAACGATCAGAAAAAAAACGACTTTGAATTAGTATTTAATTGTTACGTTTTGATTTTGGGGTCTAAATGCACTCAGTATAGGCGTGGGCTATTCTAATACCATTAGAGATGTGTTTCACCAGTCCAGTTTCTAATTAAACTGATGGAAGAAAGCCTGCAAATTCTGTGACCATATTTTGACAATATGAGGGAGTGTTAACAGAGGGCCCTATAGTAAATTTAGCTAGCCCCACTGCTGCTGTGACAACAGTTTTGGGATTTATTTGGATTCTGGGAAGAATGGGTTATTAGTTAATTAACTTATTCTTAGGGGCATTTCATTTTTTTATCACAGTGACAACATTTAATTAGTCGTGAGAGAGTGTGAACTCCTCTGCCGGCATGGAGGGTGATAATGACATGCAGCGATAGGTTAACAAGAACAACGAGGCTAGTTGAGAGCTAGCTAAATGGCTGGGGTGGCACACAGCAGCAGCTAGCAAGAGCAGTGAAAACCACAACTGAGGCCTGTTATGAGTTATGAGTTGCAAGGGAAGAAAGCTGCTGGCAGCACATGGTGTTTGCATCAAGATAGCAGCTATTCAAACAATGAGAAAGCAGTTGTGCGGTGCTTATTGCAGATAGACAATCAGCCTGCCAAGCGTCCGGCTGATATAAGCAGCGTTGTAAACTAGGATCAAGTGAAATCAAAATACTGCAACTAAGCAAGGCCGGGCGGGGCCAATGAGGCAACGTTGTAGGATCGTTTCCCTGTCTTCTCCATGAGATGAAGACAAGGGGCGAAGGATGAGGATGGAAAACTGTTGGGAGAACAGAGAACAGTACATCGTTTCCACGGTCCCTCTGAGATGGACATGAATAATGCTCTGGAGAGTCTGGAAGGATTAGGATCTGAATGTACATCTGCTGACTGCAAACATTCACTTATAAGCTATATAAGTCTATCTTAATGCTTAGGGGAGGATAAATATTGACTGTTTAATAATTACAGATTTTCCATGATGATTAATTAAACGCACAAGTTGATATGTAAGAGGGTCTTTGGAGTTCAAGTAAAGAAAGTGCTATCAGAATATTTATATGAATGTTGATTGAG
>NC_079424.1:13146726-13154226 GCF_026213295.1 Gadus chalcogrammus
AGAGAATAACATGCCTAGGAGACCGAGTTAGGGAGAGAAAAAGATGGATGGAGGGAGAACAAAAAGGAATAATGGTAAAAAAATAATAAGCTCAAGTTTTTCATTAATTAAGTTAATTAATTGAATGCTGGTAACGATTATATAAAGGTAATAAAGACATTGTAAATGGTTGTCTAACACCCCAGTGCTTTGAAAGGTATGATTATTAGGTCATCAAGAATCCTACTATGGATACACATATACAATGTCTCGCCACACCTTTTTCGAGAAAGTAAAGTCATTAAAGTCTGGCCCCTAGCAACGGTACCAGCCAAACCCTACCACAACTATAAAGCAGTGTCTACAATGCCACTGTGGGAAAGGTCCCACAAGTATCAGCTCTATCAGCTTTTTGGGGTTTTACAATCCAGGCAGAGAAGGGTGTTCTTACATTCCCATTTATTTTATCACAAAGTATAAGAGCGGTGCTGTGAAGAACATATATCACTGGATTTTAATAATTCATCTGCTGAATAATGGAACATGTATAATATCTTAACAAAGGAGATATTCATGAGTTCTTTGGCCTGGGTGTGTTCTGCACAGTGCGACAATAAACCCGTGTTCCACTATCACAGGCCCCCCTCTGTAGATGTAGAAAAAAAAGAACTCAGGTTCTTAGCGTTTGATGATGGCTTCACACAAGCTCCGTTCCATTGTCCCGACAACGAATAGAAAGACGCACACTGGAGCGAGACACACACACACACACACACACACACACACACACACACACACACACACACACACACACACACACACACACACACACACACACACACACACACACACACACACACGCAATGCATATAATCAATGTTTTTTTTCTTCTTCTATGAACCTGGTTTGACAACTCAGATCTCATCCCCTGATATGCAGATGTGCTCCACTCTGGGACCTTTGTCGTGACTGTGAGAGGTTATTGAAATATTTCATCGTCGCCGCCGCCGCCGCCGCCGCCACCGCCGCGGTTCACTGAACGTGTAAACACTGTCAAATCCCCTGAAGTTAAATGGTGTTTGAGGGGCGCACGTGGCAGGAGGAGGATAATAATGAGGATGATGGGGATGATGATGATGATGATGATGATGAGGACGATGGGTCAGGCAGGAGGAAGAGAGGGTAAGTGGCGGGTAAAAGTACAAAGGGTGCAGCGCTGTCATCTTAGAATTCAACTCGGAAAACCATTCACATGCTATTAGTCGTTTAAAAAAAGGAAAGATAAAATAGCAGGTGTCAACCCCTGCCCACGGTTATATGGATATGAATAAAGTGTATTTGTATTTGATTTCAATTTCGTAATAGAGCTATGAATGATTTAGTTTACTATGGCCCTTTTGAAAGGAGAGACAAATCTAGGTTCTACAAACGATTTTAAATTTAGAATTTATATATTAAACGACTTGTAGGTTGACACAAAACAATCCACTCACAACCGTCTCAGCATGTTTAAACGTAGTTGGGAGTTTCTGTGCGCACCCACATACAGGTTTCCGATTTGTAACACATCCACGGTTGGACGGATACATAACGACCACGGTGTTCCAGTTTACACTGCTTTGTGTAATGCTGCGAATCATGTTGAATAAAAGAAATGCATGGTCTAGGACCACTAGAATCATAACAATGGTATTTCTCATCAAATCTAGATTGCATGTAGCGTGTACATATAGCTAATACAACTTTCCACTTGCCTCTTTTACATGTATGCAACAGAACAAAGCTACAGAGAAAAGAGGACAGGCTTGTGTTTTATGTTTCATTTTATTGTGTGAAGATAAAAAGCCCAGATGGGGACGTGTTCTAGTTGCAGAATGACAATATATTCCTCCAGAGTTTGTGCTTCCGAGTCGAACCTGCCAAGGCCAAACTACCAAGTACACAAGTCCAAACATAGTGTACTTGGTATTGAGAAGGGCCCACGGTGTCTTATATATTATTTTTTTCGTCGTTGCCTAAATAACAAATATATTCCTGTGTGGCTAAATTCCAAATCGATAATTGTCATCTTTAATGTGCCACTATATATGTTAAAGTAAAGATGTTTCTAGCTTACGCCAAAGTCTTTCTGGGCCTCCATGAATGGTGTAGGTTTTCTGATCCCATGCTTGTTTCAGCCTAGCCAAATTGTTCAAAAGTGTTAAGACAGCGTTTCATTTATGGGTAGCTTACTTTGACTTTGACTATTGTCTAGTATGCCATAGTCATAGTCGTGGTCATAATTGCGATAGTTCTTCATAAATTAAACTATTCATGGTTCTCCATTCCTTATACATGTGCAGTATGCCATGAACATTGCCCTCAATAACGGTCTATGCACAATGTAGCTACCTGTTAAGTTTGAAACCAATTAATTTGACAGTTGAATGAGTGATGATCAGAATTCATGAGACAGCCAAGACATGGGTTAAAGCATGGCAGAACGCCATTTCTTTATTCCACTCAAGTACATCTTATTGCAAATGCAGATTTAATTTTCACATAAAAAGCTACGCTGAAGTCTCAACACACATGAGGAGTAATTTTCTTGACGGCTCTCAAGGAGGCACTGTTTCGTATATGCAGCCTTTACCGGCAATTACACTCAAAATGATGTAACATTCTTGAATGGCGTCATGCATGAACGGGAAACATAACATATTCTAGGAAATATAAAAATAAAACAAGGCTTTTCATCAAGAATCTCAGAGATCTCCAGTACCAGAACCAAGAAAAACACTAACGGGCGACGTAGGCAGGGCCTTTTAGGAGGTCGGCGATGTAGGAGTCATTCAGGAGGCATAGGCGGAACCGTTTAGGAGGCTGCATCTCTGGGCGGCTGCGTCTGTAAAGGGAGTCGGGAGCCATGATCAACAGGCCTTCCTCTTGAGACGACATGTTTCCCCCTGAAAATGGCCAGGCGAGTCCCTGCAAAAGGAATCTGCTGGACATCAGGTTCCAATAGATGTTTCTTGGGTTCAGGAAACACAGAATAAGGATCGGCAGGTAATGGTAAAGGCTGGAGGCTAGCATGCTTGGGGTTAACATGCTCAAAGCTAGCTTACTTGGGGCTAACATTCTGGGGGCTAGCAGGCCGGGAATCTGACTGAGCAACAGGGTTGTTGAGGAAATCCTTTGCCCGGCCAGGTAACATATTCCTCAGGCCAGGCTTAGCAGACACTTCCTCGTGTGCCATTCTCATCGCAGCCTCCTTGCACTCACGAGTATGGGCCTTCCTCCAAACACCCTGGATGCACAGGAGAGTATCTGATAAATCATAGAGTTCATCATCCATCAATGTGCCTGCTGGATCCATGGCTGTGGTCAGTTCATTCTGTCGGAACGAAAAATGGAGAACCAAAAGGGGACATGACAAATACAAGAAACCGCAAAGTGAACAAAGGAAATGAGCTCTTATGGGGAGATATTGATCAGGGAATGAGGTGGATGATTGACAAGGACGCTCAGGTGAGGGGAATGAAGTGATTGTCGGCAGGATATGTGAAGAGAGGGGAAAAGTCTAAGGACATCTTGTGGAAAGGTGGAGAACTAAAACGAAATAAAATGAATACAGAGTCAGACTATGGGCCCTATCTTGCATCCAGCGCAATTTAATTTCTACACCGGCACATGTGTCGTTGCTAGTTTGCAACTGGCGCAGAGCGTTCTTTGCCCACCACAGGCACACGTCGCTAAATTATGGGGATGATCTTGCACCCCAAGGGGCGGTTCAGCGAAAGGAGGAGGCGTGTTCTGGCACAAACGTTCCCTGGTGCAATTTTGCAATTCCGCCACAAACCAGGAAATACCTGGTTTAAAGTCAGAGGCGCATTGTTCAGATCCTATTTTAAGGGTGCATGCATAATGTTACTTGTGCACCTTGCACATCCATTTTGCTTCTTGCTATTTCTGAAGTTGTGGAAGAAAACGCTTTTCCATGTGTGAATTAGGCCAATTTGGCCATAGACTGAGCCATTTGAAGTTTAAAATTCATGTTTTCATGCATCTGTCTCATCGGAGACTGCAGACGCGCTGTCAAAATATCAACTCGTCAGATTAAAATGCGCTCATGGCTCTTAAAGGGGATGGGAGATGGCACTCTCATTGGTTTATACACGTTACGCCCAAACCACACCTACGGGTTATTAGGTTACTTCAGGGCAACCCTTTTTAGATTTGCGTCGGGTGCAAGAGTCATTTATCCGCCGGTATAATAGCAACAACACCATAGAACCGCCCACAAAGCTACTTGTGTTTGACGCTTCTCACTTGCATTTCAGACTGTTAAAATAGGGCCCTATGACATATTAGTCTAAGACTCCTATCCTTTTACTATGGTATTCTATGTATACCTCTTGTTTTTTTTCTTTTCAATGCTTTCATTACTTTTTTTTCCATTATATTGTCCTTGTTCATTAATGTCGTGAATTATTATGTTTTGTGTGACCCCATAAAGAGGAGCTGTTGACTTTGTAGCAGCTACTGGATCCTAATTAGGATGATTTGAATCTTAAAATCAAATCTTGTATATTGTATTTAATGATATAATAATTCAAGATTCAATTTGAGTTGGCTTAGACGTTATTGTAGTTCTCAACATCTGGGACAGTGTGACACAGCGTGTACCTCTCGCCCATATTTGTTAAGGTATATTGCACATACATATTGGGCGTTATGGGCAATATTTTTAGGTGCTCAGGTATAATGTCCCAAACCTGTGTAGCATAAGTGATCCCAAAGGGACCCAAGGACAGGGCGAGTGTGTTGCTTTTACTTATAAAGAACCAGTGCTGGCTATTATGGTGCAGAAGAGTGGACCAGCAACACACTCAACAAGGTAGCCTTTGGGAGCTGCAGTCTCCCTGATGGATGGCCTACCCAGAGTACAATATGCACTCCTACGTTATACCACCAAGCCAGCTGCTTCTTTTCTCTATTTTCACTGTCCTCTTTTTTGGCATGAAGTGCAGTTTTCAACCTCGAAACCCAGAGATGATGGCAAAGTCCAGTTTGGAACAGAGATGCTATTTTTGTTGTGGAAGAGGGAAGAGGTGATAAAGTTGCATTCGGGTGGGGAGATATGCTTTACCCCTGAGTGTAACACTAAACTTTTCCTGGGGAGTGAAAAGAGACCACAAGGAGAACATTTATCTTTTTATGGTGTACTGTGGATTGATTATAACTGAGTGAACTGGTGCCTCATCAGTTATGCTACAGTTATAGTGGATGTGAGCCCATTTTGCTTGTACTCAAAGTCTGTAAAGTTGTGTAACGCAAGATATTTAAGGCAAATTGTATTGCTCTGTGTGTGTGTATGTGCCTGTTGAAGGTATGTCTGTGAAATATGTGAGTGTGGGTATCGGTTACATGTGGTGGGAAAACAATCTAGTGGTTAGCAGCAAACAGTAAATCTGTTTAAATCTAGTCATGTCTTTGCATTTCTTCAGAAATAATTATACTCATTCATACAAATGATCACCAAAGGAAAACAAAGCCTTGACTCCTTTCTTATACCATTTTGCTGCAGCCTTCACCTGTGGCTTAACAAACAAAAGACACCTCAAGAGAACCAAACAAAGAGTTAGGGCATTCTACAAGAGTACAAAGTAAAGGGACACATATGGCTCATAAAAAAAGGGTATTTTGAACGGCACTGCAGTATTGAAGAGTATGTCTGTGTATGTCTGTGCATTTTGTGTGTGCCTGTGTGTGTGCCTGCATGTGGGTGTATTCAGGAATGCTCTCGCTGAACAGGGATTTGTGCAATCATTCACCAACGTTTTCTGTCAATTCTAAAGTTGTAAATAGCGTGCAACTTGAAAACGCTCTGCCTGGGTCTGTGTCATATCCTCCCAAAACCAAGAACTATGTATCCCTAACAAAGAAGATACGAAATGTTTAAAATTAAAAACGATTACTGACCTGAACACCGATTGTTGCTATGCTTGCTGAATAATTATAATAGCCTGACATGGTCAGAGCAAAGTTAATGCTATTATGCCTAAAAAAACCACACAAATAAACCTTTTCAAATTCACCCAAAGGGATCTTTGAACTAATTTACAATACAAAATGTACAGACTGCACGTTCCATTTTTGATAAAAGCGCCTTCCGTTCTTTTTAATACTGGCCTGCCGAATACAGTGCACAACGTCATTACAAGTTCATGTTTTCGCTTTATTTACCACACTTGATCTACAACGTTACCTCAATTGAGAATAAAAAAAAAACAGAATGCAATCAACCCTTGAATGTTTCGGGAGAATAATTGCATGCATTATTCAAATCAATGGACTATTATTTATTATGATGACTTTGAACGAAAGGTGTTCCCTGATGAGCAGCCTGGTTACGGGATTAGAACGCATCGATAGAGACCTGCCGCTCTCAATGGTAGTATGCAAATGCTGTCTCGTCTGAGAGGTATCTATTAGGTAAGATCACGAATGAGGACTGCAATCTTTCAATCATCTGCTTTCTGTATTCAGAACGCAAAGTGCTCTTAATCCTATTGAACTATTTTGATTTTGTACATCACTTGACTTTCAAGGTGACAGTGATTACTGTTCAGATCTGGTGTTGCGGATAAGGCAGAGGAATGCAAGAGTTAAGGCATTGTTAATAATAATAAAAAAGTGCGTTGCAGAATGACGGGGAAATTTTTGCTAAATGCTTGAGTCAAATAGTTTCACATTTACTCGAACACTGGAACGGTTCTGCAAGGGAAGGCTAATGCATTTTTTCTTAGTCTCTTTCTTTCTTCTTTGCACTGACACTGTCCAAAGAATGATGGATTGCGATAATAGAACATGCAAATTCACAAGCGTTCCTGATGTAGATTAGACACAAGGATAACCTGGATGTTCTTGTTTGAGACGGGCATCTGACTGAGTCTGTGTTGACATAATGAGATTGCACTGTGTGTGCGTCTGTCCATAGAAATTGAAGCAAAGATAGCTTGTGTGCGGTGTGAGTCAAACTGAGGAATGGACAAAATGTCTGCCCCTGGCCTACATAGCATGCTACATTTCTAACAAATTTCCAATCCCAATGATCTTGCCACTTCAATAGATCTGTAAAAGTTTCATAATGACTCCTCCCAATCTTTTCTTCTCTGTATATTCCTCTCGGAGGTTGAGGTTATTATCTGGCATCTGGATCTGTGAGTTCCAAACAGTCCTCAGGGAGCCCCAACAGGTTCATCTAAGGTCTGGCTACTCCCAGCATATGCTTTTCTAAATGAAAGGTTCTGGCACAGCGGAAGTAGATTTCTCAAAATGTAAATCTACTAAGTGCTTTGGACTTGCATATCCACTTACTACCCTTCCGAGAAAATGATATATGTGTTCTCTTATATAAATTCTTTAAAATAAAAACAAATTCCTTGACATGTTTTTATTTTCTTCATGTTAATCTGGACAGTAGTCCATGATTGGTTATAATGTAAAAAGTGATTCATCTGCATCTTATTGCTTTATTTT
>NC_079424.1:13159226-13234226 GCF_026213295.1 Gadus chalcogrammus
ACACATCCACATTAAGGGAGAGCCGTTGATGGAGGGGAGCGGGTGAGGTCTGGGGGAGGGGGGGGGGGGGGGGGGGGATGACCACCTATTAATTAGCAAGCGCTTTTGAGGAGCTTTGATCCCGTATGGGTCCCCTGTCTTCCGGAAAGGCTTTCTGCCCTTTTGAATGCGGCAGCTGCGACCAAGAGAGGGTTAGGGAGAGAGAGAGAGAGAGAGAGAGAGAGAGAGAGAGAGAGAGAGAGAGAGAGAGAGAGAGAGAGAGAGAGAGAGAGAATAGAAAGAGAGCGAGAGAATAGAAAGAGAGAGAGAGAATAGAAAGAGAAAACCGAAAAACTGGGTGTGCTTTCAAGTGAGCCGTAGACCCTCAGGCTCTGTGGCTCCCGCTTACCTCACCCCCAGCTGGAGGGACTGCCCCTGCAATCATGTGCTGCGGCTCCAGGCTTTGTAGAGAGAGAGAGAGAGAGAGAGAGAGAGAGAGAGAGAGAGAGAGAGAGGGAGAGAGAGAGAGAGAGAGAGAGCGAGAGAGGGAGAGAGAGAGAGAGAGAGAGCGAGAGAGAGAGAGAGAGAGGGAGGAACTAGCAAGCTGAGAGAATTCTTGGAAGGCAACTTGAATAACGGAAAACAATTAAAAGGTAGTGTCCAATTATCTCATGCCTTCCAACATGTCGCCGGGCAACAAGTTGCAAAATAAAATAAACAAAATGAATAAACGTAAAAGAAATGTAGGTGTCGTGTTCTGGCAGCCATCCAAAAATCCCCGGACCACCAGAGTGGACCATTACCAACCCCACCCTCTCTCTCCCTCTCCCTCTCCCTCTCTCTCTCTCTCTCTCTCTCTCTCTCTCTCTCTCTCTCTCTCTCTCTCTCTCTCTCTCTCCCTCTCTTCAGAGGTTTGGTTGTCACCAGGGCAACAGCATGATAATGCTCTGAGCCTGTATCAAATAGATGGACGTAGTCTTAACGGTCCTTGGTCCATTAGTTTGTTCGATTTGATCCATAAAACCCCATTGACTTAACGAGTAGTGCTTTGAGATGCAAACCCCTGACAACAAACACAGGTTCATTATTAAGCTTGACGACACCTGTTTCACACACCAATCCGTTTGGAGTAGCTTTTGTAAAGGGTAAGGTATTGAATTTATTTATCAATATTCATATTATTATTATACACTAGGGACTCACAGAGGCATGCCAATGAATAAAAGGACATGCATTTTATGCAATTTTTTTGCCAGTCTATTCATCAAAAACACATTGTTGGCAACACAAAAAAAAGGCAGAAACGCGGCATTAACAAATCCCTCCAGCCCTCCGGGGATATCATTTATCAGCAGATGACATTGAGGTTGAAAGTGTGGAAATGGGGATGGAGGTGGCCCTCGCCCTCCCCCCGTGATTGTGACTAGATCTGAAGAGGCTTTTACCTGTGCATGAATCTGACTGGGGCTTTGAAAGAGGCCCCCATTGTCCACGGAGCAGCCGCACGCGGGCCCCGCTCTGGCAGAGCTTCTATGCTCGCCTCGTCTGCTTCATTATGACACACAGCCAGCAGCCCGACACAATGCGTGCGGTGGTCTTTGGATGCGCCATGTCTGATTGTGTGTGAGTGTGGCTGATGTGTCTGTCAGTGTGTGTGTGTGTGTGTGTGTGTGTATGTGTTTGGTGTGTGTGTGTGTGTGTGTGTGTCTGTGGGTGTGTGTATGTGTGTGTGTGTGCATGCGTGCGTGCAGTATACCGTGTTAAGGGAAGGGAAAACACTGTTGGGAGATAATTGTGCTGCTTCGAATAGGCTCTGCTCGCTGTAAAACTGAAGCAGATTAAAATAAACAACTCAAAGGGTTTTCCGACAACTGCTGTCAGGCATTTGCATCTGTGTTTGCATGGATGTATGTGTGTGCATGTGCATATTTGTGCACATACGTAAGTGGGTTAAGTGGTAAGACATCTTTCGACATACGGTAGGTGCCTCTTTATTATTTTGATCAGCATTGATTTTCAAGGACTGTGCAGAAGAAGTAAAATAGTTGCAAGCCCAATGTGTTGATTTGTTGTTTTGCAAGAATCAACAGTTTTCATGACCAATATTCACCTTGGAGCTCAATGCCCTCCCCTGTCCCGTTCCCATTCCTCAACTTCTTGAAAATGTATTAACACAAACCATAGCGCGTGTTTGCAATGCAAATTTAGCCTGGCAAATTGCATAGCATCAGAAATGTGCAGTGTTGTTTTACTAGCTGTTTATTAATCGGGGATAACCAACATCGACCATAATCGACGTCAGCTCATATCCTAAAATAAAAACAACCAGGCAATTTGTTTTCACTCATATTGGACAAATATCTTCACTTGCCTTTGCCTTTGATTACACTTAGCATAGAATAACAACGAGACTCCCTTTTCTTTAGACGCTCGCTCACCAAGTCGACGGCTGCTAGAGCCGCATGGCAATAATGATAGCACATAATTAGGGTTTCATATCCCTTAGCCTACTTCATTATTGCAGCCTCTAAAACCAGAAATCTGCATTTTGCATGTTTCTCAATATGAGAGAAACTCATTAATTGTACACAATAAGGATTACGGATACGCAAGCCTAAGTGTATTGTTTGAGAGGGAACAGAACGGGAAGCGAGTAGCTCTTCCTGTTTCCCTCACCGTGCACCCTCTTCTGCCTCTGCATTCCCTTCTGTAATTAGAAGCACATCCCATTAGCATCCCGATGCAAGCGCTGGATGTATTCCTGGCTCGTGTTCATACCACGTTGTTTAATGTCCATCATGCACACTGAAGGAAATGCCAATTGTTCGTCATCACCTATGCATTTTATTGTGGTATTCATATTTCCTGAAAGGGTCGTATTCGAGAAAGGAGCTGGTGGTGGTGATGGTGGTGGTGGTGGTGGTGGTGGTGGTGGTGGAGGGGTTATAAAGAATGAATTTGTATGGAGGTGCACGGAGACACCACGCCCCGTAATTGTCTGAATGTGTAACATGAACTATGTATCCGTTGAATCCCCAGACAAGGTCAGCATTACTCTGCTGTTATTTGATTGCCCGTATGCACACACACGCGTAACCAAATCAGCCGGGTACAGGAGGGGTTACTGTTTTCCCTCAAGATGGATGTGGGCTGAGGCAAAGCGTGTCCCGACGGAGGAAACATTTATTATCTTGAGCATTTCTTACAGATCGTTTCTCAAATTAAATAAGTAGGGGGTGGGGCTGGGGTGGTGGTGGTGGGGTTGAGGGGGTGCTGTGGAGGAAGAAGAGGAAGAAAAAAATACGAAATTGGTTGAAAGATTAATCAGAGAAAACTCTATTACTATGACAGAAATAAATTCAAGAGGAAGTTGTCACATGATGAATCGCTGAATGAAACATATAAAGTAAAAAATAAAAGCGTGAAAGTAAAAAGAAAAATGCATGGGAAATGAAACTAAATGTACCTGGTAGTCAGCAGAGAGGGGGGGGGGGGTGTACCAACCCCGGCCTCCACCCCCACCATTCCCAGGACGTTACTTTCTCTTCATTTATTAACAGCTGTCCAGGACAGCGCCAGGACGTAAACAAGCACAGCTCTCCAGTGAGAGGGCACCTCATCTAATGGTTATGAAATGCATGATCAACTGCAGCCTATAGCTCTCTCCTCCCCCCCACACACACACACACACACACACACACACACACACACACACACACACACACACACACACACACACACACACACACACACACACACACACACACACACACACAGCCACACTTATGCAGATACCAAGGAATGGCCGCTCTTTCCGTAGCACCTTGCTCACCATAATTTCAAACAGCATACATGCATGCACACACATACACACACACACACACACACACACACACACACACACACACACACACACACACACACACACACACACACACACACACACACACACACAGAGACACACACACACACACACACACACACACACACACACACACACACACACACACACACACACACACACACACACACACACACACACACACACACACACACACACACACACACACACACACACACACACAAACAAACCTCTCTGTTGCGCTTACGCTGAAGCATTTGGAGGAACAATGATAAACTTTTTTGTTAAAACAACATAAATGAAGGACAATAAAACCTCCAATCAAGCACATTCAAATTGGATAATAAGTATGCAACATTGCGTTTTTTGGTGAAGAACTCGCTGCATTCTAACGAGAAGCTGCAATCTCAGAGTCAAATAAAATCATGTATTGAAGAACAGAGGCACAGTCAAACTCTTTGCTCCAATGTGCTTCCACATGACATTCGGGGGTCTATAAAACACATCATGTAGTACAGGAATGAATGTTTCTTCCTCTTCTTTTCTTTGTTTGATAGGATTTGATCTCCAAATATGGGCGCATTCTCACGGAAAGAGGTTCTGGCCAAACATCAAGTAAAACAACTCTGAGTATGGCATTTAATGCAGATTTCTCCAGTTATCTCATTCCACCTGAGCCGTAGGCAACCCCACAATATCTGGTGTGGCAAACGCTTCCTATGTCTAGAATCGACCATTGCAATGATCTTCAAGTATAGAACTGTGAAATAAAAATGTTTCCTGGTTAATGGCCAGGCCAAAGACTGTAAGTATTATTGGTTTCGTCGTAATCCCCAGAAATCATCTCATCACATCATGCATAACGAATGACTGTAGCAGTCGGGTTAGTCCCTGCTTGATGTCAGAAGGAATCAAGACCTTGGCTGGAGGGCCCACAGTGGGAAAGTTCTCCCACCGCGTCCCCCCGGCCAGGTGGCACAAATCTAAGATGACATCTTTTCACCGGGGTTATGGGGACAGAGTGTCGGAGGGATGAGCCTGAGGAACTCAGAGAGAAGGTATTATTTATTCATGGCATTACATGTGAATACATCTGAGAGGGAATACACATAGAGAGAGGAAGGGGTTTGTAAAAAATGAAAAATTAAAAGTTCTGAGGTATTGATTAAAACCTAAAAATAATTCACCCTCTACCAAGTGGAGTTTTACGATCGGTGGAAAAAAGGCAAAAAGAGAAGAAAAAAAAGAAATGAAAACTAAATAATTTATCTTTTCAAACTCATCTCTGCCGCTTCAACTTTGTTTGTTGCGTCATCCAGGCATGTCAAGTTATCCCTAGGCTGCAGGAGCAGACAGTTGTGAAGTGAGGCATGAAAAGAGGGGGGACATATCGATCACTCCTTCTCCACAGTCTGGGGGACCAGCGAGCCGTGAACATCCAATGTGTGGAGGATGAATGCCTTTCGACTGAGCATCATAGGTCACAAGGCAATGGCTGTCCAATTCTGCGTGTTAGAGTCCTGGGTGCTTTTTTAACGTCCTTGTCTGCATACTTAATCCATTTGAGTTTTGTTTTATGATTTGTCGTCCTGTCGTCCAATGAATTGCGGAACGATATATCCTGTTTTAAGATCACATATCTCTGTTGTAACCTGCAACACATATTTGTTATTTTATATTTGATTAAAAGAACACAAAAAATGAGGGTATCTAGAATGCCTTTTATCTTTTTAACTGGGGAAACCAATTGCAACTGCTCTCGATATGAATCGATTTTCCAAATGGAACGTTGTATGTTTAAATAAGAAAAGCGATAAGAAATAAATGTTGATGTTTTTTCAAAATGTATTTTGATGTTTTGATATAATTGATATTTCATGTAATTATTCTTTATCTGATAGATAAATTAATATTAATCGCATTCATGATGCATCATCAAAGCCCAAATACATCATCTGCCCCTTAATGGTTTGTTTTTCTGCGGGATAACATATTTTAAAAGGGCCTCCTCCCATACGTAAACACCACCAGGTCGGAGCATCAAAGCAGAGTAGTCATCAGAGTAGTGTGGGCATCAGACTACTTTATCTGGCTCCTCCTGATCCAGGGAGAAGCGGTTGATGCAAAGCTCGGATTTGTTGCCTGTAATTCTCATTCTGTCCATCACGACCACCGACTCGTGACCACAAACTTGAGAGGGGACATATATTGACCTATAAACCAAGAGCTTTGTCCGCGAACTCAGCCCGATAGATGAATAGTCAATAATGCACCCACAAAAACCAAGGACCCTCCTTTAGTTGTCAATCAATCACCTTCACTGCAGGCTGGACTTCCGACCATGGAGCCCGTCAGTGCTAACACTCTCCCGCTGAAGTCCCACCATATCCACGGGCGCAGATCCCGGGGGGACGAGGCCCCTAAGACTTCTGAAAAACATGAATTTGTCCCCCCAAGTAGAATTATCGAAAGCAATTAGTAATTTAAAATATATATTTGATAGAAAACGCCTCCACTTTTGAAATAATTCACACACGGTTAGTTAGTTAGTGTCCCCCTTATGTTCTTTGCTCAGTGGTCTGAACCATTGCATACATGATTAGCATGTTGTACCACTGCTCCTACTTTCAGATAATGAATGGTGCCACCCCTGTGGAGGTGTGGCTCTGTAAAAGAGGTCAATATGTATAGGGAGGGCCTAAAAGGGGTTCCTCATATATATTTTAAGCTACTATTAATGGCTGTGCGTCCGTTACAGCAGATCATTTAATATACTTTGGTGATATTATTGACGTCCCCTCCAGAAAATACTATTTTGTGGTCCCCCAACCCTAAGGTGTAATGAGATCAAACCTAGGTTGACCAAACCTATGGACTGACCTTTACTGGCCTCTGCCCTGGCCATCACATTGTTGCAGAAGAAATTCAAAGAACAGTAGATCCAGATATCGGGAACTGCCTCCTTGCTTTCGATTTCCCACCCTTACCACAGGGCTGCACTGCCAAACAAACCGTGCACTTGTATGTCGAAACCTATCAATACACAAAGAGTGATGTCAACTTTTATGAGTGAAAGTAAGTGGCGAGTTGACGAGATTGTTTGCCTCATCAGAATTGAAGCCCTGCGAGTTTGTTTGGACAGAGCAATCTGACAAACTGCGTCCTGTGTCTGTGGAATCCCTTCACAGGATTATTTTGGCAGCCTTCCCAGCCGCATGATAGACATTGAAGGACCGCTCATTAGATGACACGCTCGATAGCTCCACTGGAGCCTAGGGGCTAGGTCTAAGGATCTCAGAATCCATAAGCCATGGCCAACACTGGTCCGGACCGTCGGCAGTTCCTTCCAAACTGTCATGACTCACATGAGCATCAGTGTCTGCCGGGAGGCCCACTGAATGGTTCCATGTTGAACACTACAGTACGATGTCTACAGCTTGGCTCTAACTGCCCACAGCGGTTGGTCTTAAGCATTTTAGAACAGCGGTCCCCAACCACCGGGCCGCGGACCGGTACCGGGCCGCGGGACATTCCTAACCGGGCCGTAGGTTAGTAGGCTACGACATGAATAAAAAAATAAAAAAAAAAGAATCATGCAAAATGCATGCACACTTAATAAACTCAATTTACTTCGCAATACTGTCTCTCTTTTACATGCCATGAGTCTATATGCAGTTGTTAGATTGCATCTAACATGTTTGCATTTTTGGTAAGGTTTTAACTACTTTTCTTAAGCATAACTGTCTGTCTGTCCCGTCCTCAACACGTATTGGCATCAGCGGCTGCGCGCGCAGCCTAAGCTCACTTCACTTGTTGAGTTCAACAGTAGTGTCACACTATGAGCTCAGCTCAAACTGACATTACTGAGAATGACGGCTGTTTTTAAACTGGCAGATAAAGTTGCTGCATTTAAAGCCAAGCTTGATTTGTGGGGACGACGAGTGGACAGGGGAGTATTCGATATGTTTCCAAACATTAGTGGGGATTTTGGGAGAGACTGAGGCAGGGCCCATTCTCTCGCAGCTGGTGCGCGATCACCTTGTTGCGCTTTCAAATGAATTTGAACGTTACTTCCCATCCTCCAAAGATCCACGGCGAACGAATGAGTGGATCCGCAACTCATTTGTCAATGTCCCGAATCACTTGTCATTGCAGGAGGAAGATCAAATGATCGAAATAGCTAATGATGGTGGTCTTAAAAGTGTGTTTGAGCAAACCTCTCTGGCGGGTTTTTGGATCAAAACCAAAGCGGAGTATCCCGAGATATCCTTAAAAGCGCTGAAAACGTTGCTTCCATTTCCCACCACGTACCTATGCGAGGCCGGGTTTTCGGCATTGACTGCAACTAAAACAAAATTGCGCAATCGATTGGACATTTCAAACACGCTAAGGGTGTCACTGTCTTCCACCACCCCCAGATGGAACCTTCTTGTTGCAGGGAAACAAGCACAGGGCTCCCACTGATTAAAATGAATTGTAGCCTATTCTGTGGCCTCACAAACGCGTGTTAAGTTCCCTTACTGAAATTTTGTGTTGTGCATGTTTACACTTGATAGATATGTTACTTCAAGTTTAGTTCAATATATTTATGTTCATAGTTGTTCATTTTTCACTTGTTCAAGTTCACATTCTTTTTTAAGAGTTTGTTACCTTCACTGTTCATAAATAACTGGAACTAGTTACTTTAAATGAATGCATGCACAACACTATATGAAAATATCAACAAATTGGCAACCTCTGCGCAACATAACCCAACCCCCCCCCCCCGGCCCGCCCCGCCGGTCTGTGAAATTTTTTGGAGAATCAAACCGGTCCTTGGTGCTGAAAAGGTTGGGGACCCCTGTTTTAGAGGATACATATTCCACCTGCGCTTTTTCCACGTCAGACATTTAGGATCAATCAGCATCAATTTTCATGTCCAAGACTTGAAATGGATGTCAATGTTTCTTACTCAAGAGCATCAGGTTAGGTTAATGACTTGGCACTCGTGCCAACACTTTGAAAGCCTTTGAAAAGCAAAGAATAACACACAGTAACCTGAATTGCAAATCCCCAGTATTTCACAATTCTGAATGTAATTATGTGACTCGACATGACTGACGGACTGGTTATAAATAATGCAGTGGCTGCAATTCGCTGTTCTGCTTGGGTTTACTAAAATTCCAGATTTTCTGTTAAAGTTAGCATTTAAACAGACTAATTGCGCACCGCTATTTCTTCTTTTTCTGTGACACTCAGCTTGAACTCTATTGCATTGGAATCTTAAATGATCTTGTGATTTGTGATTAAAAATGACTTTTAAAATGCCTCAACAGTTCAGTATAAAGAGGTTAATGGCCTTTACTCTTAGAGTCCATTCTTCAGTATATTCATTGACTAAAGTGCTTCTGCCTCTGAAGTCTGTCGATTTTCATTAAAGCAAACAGCACCTTGTGCTCCATTGTATTGTATTCCTTACTGCCATTTGGTTGCATAACTGAATGGTTTGACTAAGCTTTTGAAAAATATATTTAGCTAAAAATTACTCTGCTTTCAAGTTTTACAATATTCTGTGAAAGTGATTAACAGAAACCTGTTGAACTTTTATTAAACTGTGTCTAACAAGCCATTTAACCATTATTTTTTAATATATATAGTTATCTACATTATAATAGTTAACCCCTTGTCAGTTTTCGTGTTTGACGTATAAATGCCTACAATGCAGTTTATTAATATGTATACTATTATTATCCAAGTGTATTATCTATTTCAAATACAGTAACATTTCAACATCACATTGTATTTCATTAGTCGTTTAAGTGGCTAAACATTTATTTCATTAGTCGCTCACATAAGTGGCTAAACAAACCTACCAATGTCTGCCTACAGTGTTATAAGGACAATGAACCAATCCTATTGGAACTATTGGCATATGATGGGTGTCGCTATCTTCCCAGCCCACACCTCTCTGACTGGAGAGCTTTTCTCCCGATGACCTCCCCACCTCCCAAGGATGACACAGTATTGTTAGTGGTGATAATACAGCCCTCTTGACACACTTATAATTGTCTCTGCCGTAATGTGAAACTGTCAAATCCCATTGTCTGACTTCTCATTTCTGCCAAATCGAAGTTGGGTCAAATTAGAATAAAAAGTTAAACTTTGATTAATTACTGTCGGTTAGCATCATGGGCATGGGTATAATACTGCTTGCAGAACGTCCATCACTTTGCCTTCCAATGGAAGTTTAATTTCAAAGCCTTTTCACATTTTGTGTCCTCATCAGCAAAGGAGCGTGCCCCCCTCATCCAGAAGAGCTGGTGGATTTTATATATCTTCGCTCCGAGCTTCCGATATCATTTCCGCTGAAGGGCCCGTGCTGGAGAAACAAATGGCCCCTTGTCTCCTCTTCTCATTCAAGGATGGGCCTGATTATTCTCATCTTTTCATTGCACAAATAGCACTCCTCCTCATTCTTTCCTTTTTTTCATTTATTTTTAAGCTTCTTTCAACAACTAACTAAGTGCGTTTATTTTAACAGGAGGTCATCTGTTCCTGGTTATGAATTCCAGGCAAAAATTGAATTACATTGATCACTCTCTCGCATGATACGGAGACTCCAGGGCATATTTTCTTGAAAGGGCAGGTGGGCTAACTCTGACAGCCAAGCTTATACTGGAGGGCCAACCCTGTTAGTGGCTCCATTGATAATTTAAAGAGCTTGAGCCAAGTGTAAATGGCCCATAAAATGTACTCACTAATTGATGCAGTGTAAAGGGCATACGGCACTGGCGGAGAGTCATACAGGGAGATGGAAATGATTCTAGTACATTCTCTGTAAATTACAGATTTCCTGGCAGAAATAAATGGAGCTAAAAGCGTGGTCTCCAAACAGGAAAAATATACGAAGTCTAGGTATCAACCGGTGGAGACTTAACGAGCGTAATTACCTCTATTGCTAATGCAGGGTTGTAAGCCCTTGCAAAGCAATGGGATTTCTATCCTTTTCAAGAAAGTAATGTTGTGTACAACATAAAAAAAAAATTGAGGTTGTGAAAACTTCTGAAATTAAAGCATTGCTCACCCTTGTGAGGCTAATTAAAAAGAAACCCGACCAGAAACACCCTTTGCAGAAAATAATTGAACACAGTGCTTCTGGTAATACATTTGTAGTGAGTTAAAGATTTGGCCTTTGCTTCTCATCTGGACACTACCTTACAAGAATTTTAACAAACTTAAAATACGAAAAAGAAATACAGTAAGTAAGCTATTTCATTGTAGTAATACTATTAATGGAAAGGTTTTGTTATGCTATCAATCATTTATTGATTACATTTGTGTTGCAGACAAATTTTTCAAAACATTAAGGTCCGCTGTAATTTAGATATTTTTTATATATTCATGAAACATACTTGGGGAGATAACTTTTTATTCACTAGTGACGAGGGGCCAGTCAATCAGATACACTTCAAATGAGTTTGACCGCTTCTCTAGCATGTCCGGCACCGCTGTGTCAAGGTCATCCGTGGAGCTAAAATTATGTTTCCTTTTCTTCTGCCGCATAAAAAAATATCTCACACTATTAATTGGATTGAACTAACCAAAGATGTCCACAGACTTGCCTCCTGACATAGATAATTGGGTTTTGAGACACAAAGGCAAAAAGGGCATAGTTTACAAGTGAAGAAATGTAAACATCTTTCTTTCATCTCCGTCAGAGCATGTTGAAAGTGTTTCTGAGAAACAATTTATTCCTTGGTTACAATACCATCGACAATTTTTTTACTTTTGGCCTTTCTCAAACCAACCGTTCTCATTTCCATTTTGATTAAAAAAATACTGTGTCAGATATTGTGCTACCTCTATTGGGATATCTTGCATGAACCTGATAGTCACAATTAATTGTGAAAAGAAAGTGTGGCTATGAAGTTACCAATTCAGAATATATCAGTTACAATGATGAATCATATTCAGAAACCATGACTCATCCAAATACATGTTTGACACTATATAAAATAAATAATGGATAGATAATGCAATATACACATTTAGGAAAATGTCAAACTATACACGTATTGGTTTATCTTCAAACAGGGTAAGCTTTCTCCACACTGTTGAGTTTTGGACTATTTTTTCTGAAAATAAGCACAGATTAATCATGGGGATATGAACTTGGATTAAATCCAGTCCAATCGGATTGGAAAATAATACGCCATCCTCATGTTCAGCAATATTGCCCATTCTCAGCTATGCAAACAGATTCTCGATAAAGATGGAGGTATTTTCAAGTATATATTGTGCCACATGTCCATGACATTTTTGTCTCTAGCTGAATTGGATGAATCATCCTTATAAGAAGGGTTCCAAGTTAAATGTATGGATGCATAACATTGTCTCCACAGTGCTGAGCCCTGTCAAGGCCATAGCAAAACATTTCTCCCTTTTTTTTTTTCTTTTTTTAACACATTTGACCTTACGTCGGAAAAGTATGCGTTCAATTGTGTACAGATTTCTTGAGAGCGAACTCCTGTATGACGTGGGCTCGTTGCCTACTCGGTGTGAGGGGGTGAGACAAGTAAAATAAATTGAATTATTTGAGGCATGAAAGTCAGGTGAGGTTGCATGTAAAAGGTCAAGTGAGTGCGCTGTTATTCAGCAGCCTAGCCACATCGTTGATGTCGACCAGCTGAACCTGCTGGGATCTGAGGAAATCAATAACCAGACACACCTGGTCGTATTTACACCAGAGGCCCGCGGCTGTGTCGCATTTTGCCTTTTGTTTGTATGTGCGTGTGTGTATGTGTGTTTTTTTTACATACATATAAATCAGAAATGAAAAAAGTCCCTTTATCTGTTGAGGAAAGAGGGTGGCGGGAGGGGCACATCTTTGAAAAGACAGACAGCATCATTGTTAGATTTCCATAAACCCCAAGACAGGCTTTGTGTGGAAAGACAAAGCCTGATTGATTGCCTCTAAATTTGGGATGTCGCCGCCGTACCCAGTATTGAAGGCAATACCGCAGGTAACCTTCACTGGGCTGGGAGCAACAATAAACACTTGTCAAGCAAGACAGAAATAATGAAGTGCCCTTTGCAGCAAGACTCTCTGGGAATCTTATTTGCAATTTCATTGAGGCTGCATTAACACCATTCAAATACCATTGATGGAATTGTAATTATTTATGTTTTGGGGAAGATTGTTTGTTTGTTGACATTTTTTGTTATGTCTGCCTGTGTGTGTGTGTGTGTGTGTGTGTGTGTGTGTGTGTGTGTGTGTGTGTGTGTGTGTGTGTGTGTGTGTGTGTGTGTGTGTGTGTGTGTGTGTGTGTGTGTGTGTGCATGCGTGCGTGCGTGCGTGCGTGTGTGTGTGTGTGTGTGTGTGTGTGTTTGTGCATGTGTGTGTGTGTCATAGATTATTTCATTTAAAGTGATTTTCTCTGATGTGACCCTGCCTATGAATCCGATTATGGTTGTGAATGTGTCTGAGAATGTAATATTTTCGAACCCTGCCACTGCCTGTCTATTAGGTTATGCTCCTCCACTGTACTGAAGAAATTGTTGTGATTCCTTCTGTTCGATATAGGTATTTCTTTTTCGGCGGATGAAGGATTTCGTTGACACGTCTCCTCCACCTTGTGCCCTATACGAATTGCATTTTAACACTCTCCTCTGGGGAGGTAATGAAGCCCAGCATGTCTGGTCGTTGATGTTGGAAGAAGCAAGCTGGTCACGCCTCAGTGTTTCTGCATAATCACCTCATTTGGGG
The DNA here is from genome assembly GCF_026213295.1 of Gadus chalcogrammus. Lineage (NCBI taxonomy): Eukaryota > Metazoa > Chordata > Actinopteri > Gadiformes > Gadidae > Gadus > Gadus chalcogrammus. The sequence goes on from NC_079424.1 coordinate 13,172,813, forward strand.
ACATTTGTGAGTCCACAAATGTCTCACAGCTCTGTTGCAATGAAACATTGTCTGTCCTGATTTTTTTTTTATCCAATCTTATAATAGCATTGGGTGTCGTGTGGGTTTATCCTTGCTTGTTTGTGTGTGTCTTGTCACTCAGTGCATGCACCCTCATTCAGTTCAGTTCAGTTCTCTCATTTAGTTCCACTAAAAGGTTAAAAACTTAAAATCTCCCAAGGACCTCTGACTATTAATGTTGGAAGTTATTTTAAGGCGTGGGGGCGTGTAACTTTCCAGAGCTCTCCAGTTTGTGTGCCTTTCACCAGCATTCGTGAAATGCTGCGCTGTGTCACACAATACATTATGACCGTGTGACGGCTGTATTTTGACGCAAGTGAACATCTCATCAATAGCCGTGTTAGGTGCTTCACGTTCCATTCACATGAGGTCAACTAGCAGACGCTCTTATCCAAAAGGAACTTACAAGTGAGGCTGAGCGCAATCAGTGTTTACACAAAATCAATGTTGAGGCAACAATTATTATTTCAGTTATAGAAGATTCTAATGAAAAATAATCGATGGGATAGGTTTACAGGGTGACTAGACCCAGGCTGGTTAATTTTGTTTGTATTATCATTATATTAGAGTGGCAACACTTTAAAATAAGATAACATTTATTGTAATTATGATAATATTTAATTAAATGCGGTTATAATCATTATGATATAGCGTTATTGACGTTAGGATTGGTGGAATAGTGGATTACGGTTAGCCCTAACACTGTCAAATAATGTATACATTAATACCATTTATAAGAAACACTATTCATGCATTATTATTAACTGTTAAATAACTGTTAATTCTTGCTTTTTACTGCATTAACTCATGTTTACTAATGGTTAATGAATGTACCCTTAATGTAGAGTGCTACCATTGGAGCATCAAAGAAACGCATACTGTCCTTATCAAACACAAGTACTATGGCCTCAAGGCGCACACAGGATGAACACCCAGGGAGGAGACGCTCTCAGAACAGAGGGACAGGTTCTCTGATGTGTCCTGTGAAGATAAGGAGGGACTCTGCAGAGGGTCAGGGGGAGAGTCCTGCTCGTTCCACTGTGGAGCTACCACCTCTACTGGACTGTGAATAAGATCCAGCCAGTGGAAGTGATAGTGCTAGTCACTGTTCATTAATGGACCTCAGAGGCCTGGTAGGGATGAAGGGATGGATGAGAGAAGTGATGGATGATGTGAGGGCATGTCCAGCGGCTATCCTCAATGGCAACATCAAGGAGGGGAACCTGTTGCAGTCTTGACTTGTTAAACAGTGATCCGGTCAGCTAATAAGGAAGAGAGTATAGGGTTAATAAGTTGTGGTATATTTTACAGTGTCACCATTATAAAAAGGATCACTCTTTTGTGTGTATAAGGATCAAGTTGTTCATCCATGAACAGAGATGCACATACAAACACACGCACGCACGCACGCACGCACGCACGCACGCACGCACGCACGCACGCACGCACGCACGCACGCACGCACGCACGCACGCACGCTCTCTCTCTCTCTCTCTCTCTCTCTCTCTCTCTCTCTCTCTCTCTCTCTCTCTCTCTCTCTCTCTCTCTCTATTGCCTGGAACATCAGCAAGACACACATCAGGGACCGAGGGGCTCTGAGTGGGGTTTAACTCAATGAAAGTGTTGAGCATCTCTCTGCAGTGCCGCGGGGTAGTGACAGTGTGCAGGCATGTGTGGTCAAATACATGACAAACCAATGTCACAAAGGTGCGAACGGCCACTCGACCTGCAACATAACCCCCTCGATATAACCCCTTGTCTGTCTGAACAGACGGACACACAAGGACAAAAGATGGCACATGCGCATGTGCAAATGAAAAAACAAAACTATATTCCTTTGTATAGTGTTATTTTTTCTCTGTTCTGGGCAAAAAATACATTCACAATCATATTATTCTTCTACATTGAGTGTGAGAGAGATATCCATCCACCTGTCTGGGCCTGTGTTACGCCAACCTATTGTGGCAGCTGAACACCCGGGGCACTGTGCTGTTGTATTGAGTAAATCCACACCAGGGACCAACTTCTCACTGCTATACAGATAGGGCTTCGTATGCCGACTCCGGCTTGGTCTGCGCCTAGCTACTCCTCCAGATCGACTTCTGTGTCCGAGGGAGTAGAACAAATGTGAATCGTTTGTAGTTCATCAGGTGGTTAAGAGCTGAATCTCACTTTCTTGCACATATTTTATTGGACACTGTTATGCATACTGAGAGAGAGAGAGAGAGAGAGAGAGAGAGAGAGAGAGAGAGATCCCTATTTTGCTGCTTTGACACCTGCTTTTCGCCAAAGGGGTGAATATGAAAATGTATGATTTTCTGTAATATTATGCAGAGGACGCCTATAGGTCATTTGCAGTTGATGCCACACTAGGGGAACCCAAATGTTATGAAGGGCGTTGGATTATGTTGTGTATGGTTGCTCAAATTAGTCAAACCGAGAGAAAATCCATAGTTGTATTACGTTCTAAAAATAATTCACCAAAAAGGTGAGAATGCAAAACACAATAAAATAAAGGGTGTGTTGTGAAAACTTCATAAAAAGGCATACAAGCAATTATTATTATTGAAAAAAACATTATTCTTGAGATTATTTCAATACTTTGTTACTTTTGTATAATGTATTCATGTTTTTGCTTCCCTGTAGTAAATTACCATACGAATCGCTGGTGATGAGTAAGTGGCACTTCCTTGTTAGCAAATATGTTACATTTTCAATAAATCAACAGTAAAGCATTTAGCGACCCTACATGTATAATGGTTTTGTTTCACTCTTCTAATGGGCCTTCTATGTAACCAAGTCATGTGTTAAATTGCTTTTCTGTCAGCTTTTCCTTGTTTGTGTTTTCAGGCCGCTCGAGCGCATTAAAGAATATAGATTGTGTAGACTAGGCTCCTGTAACCTTGAATCTACAAAAGGGGAACCAATGTTAGAGTCAACAATACTGCGAGGCGAAAGGACGAAGTCAAGGTAAGATGAAAGCAGGCGCTCAGAGGGTGCTCTGAAACAAAAAAGGTTCTGCTCCGACGAAAAAAAGAATATATCCAGTATCTGTGGCTGTTGTAGTCCAGGTATATGCTAGTCTGATTCTGTATTGATCATTGATTGGGATTAATAAAGTATCTATCTATTGCGCCCGAATAAAGGGGGTCATCTGGGGTCACCACCCCTAGAATTTTTTCAGCATTTAACACGAATTACCTGAAATCCTAAAATCAAAACAATTCACTATCATGTGGGATCTTCTTTTTAATTAAACCCCAAAACATTTACAATAATGTTTAAAAGTGCATTGTATTTCATATTTTTCCCTAGTATTGTTTCATTGTAGGTAATGGCAGAGATGAGGGATTACTAAAGTACAACCAAAACCATAATTAAATAAACTGATTTAAACATTGTTGTATGGAGACAAATCCAGATATTGTGGCCAAGGTGTAGCAAATTGTGTTTTTATATTTTTTCTTCTTGTCCTTTATTATCCTCTCAAGCCCTGTGTTCTGTCCCCTGTTCTCCCATATTTTTCATGTCATACTTATTATATCTGTTAGTAATTATGACATCAACATTTTTCATGTGCGGACCGATATATAACAGATCAAAGTTTTCCTCTATTTTGTAAAAAATAACCTTGACCACTTTACAACATGGATACAAATGTAGATTATTAAGTATTTTCGTAGTGATTTCTAGCAGAATAATATTTTCCAGGGAATAAAAATAATCTATTCTTTACCAAATCATTTGTATTGTGATGCAGTATGCCAGACAGACCTTACAATGGATGACATTGAGAGGATGAAAGATGTGTTGAAGCAAACCTGATGTGCTTATATGATTAAAACACTGGAGACAAAATTCAGCCAAGAGTCTATAAAACCCCCACCAAAACAGGCCTCCTTCTCTGTGTTGTTGAAGGTTTTTCAGCTTTGTAAGCCATAGATCTCCTGTAACCATTTGTGTGCACTTAAATGTGAGCAGTTTATTTTAGTGCTGCTGAGGTTGAGACGCAACCTTCCCTCTAAGTTTTGGCTTTCAGGTTCAACATTTCATGTTCAACGGTTTTGCGTGTTTGGCACAATGAAATGCATCTACTTCATCAAAGGTGGGAGTTTTTGAAAGAAGCCAATGGCATTCAGGCAAGCGTTCAGGTGCAGGGTTGCAGGGATTGTTGACTGATTTGAGGTATTTGTTTGCTAGATCACAATCCTGGTCAAGCAGTAACAGAACCAGGTGAAACACTTTCCATGAGTGATGACTTTTGTGTAATTTGTTCTATATTGTCAGCCTCTGTTGTCCCAGTAGAGTAACAGAAAAATGACATACAATAATAAATAAATTATAACAATAAATATATAACACAAGTCATTTGTTCTAGCTTAGAATTTAAAAATATTAACAGGGCAACATTTCTGGAAGCATATTTTCTCATATTTTCTCATATTTTCTCGCAAAATCCGTTCACCCAATAGGCTGTTTTTGTTCCTTTCAACAAAGTTACAGTAGCCAGGATTCACTATATGAAGCTTAACCTGGGCTTGTCAGTAGGCATCATTGTCCATGTCCAGTCCAACACATCACAATCCTTGTTCAAGTCAAGTAAAAAACACAGGTTCAGCGGTCTTCCAGCAATTCCTCTAGTTTCTGCTACTGACGTTTAGCAAAAGAGTATTTCAATGAGGCAGGAGCTGCAGGATTCTGAAGAAATGGCAAGCATATGTTGAACAAAGTACTTAACTAAAGCCTTAAATATCTCCAGAATAAATAACAACATTTTAAATCAGGAGAGACTAGTATTTAAAATGAACATTTAATGACAGCAACACATTTGGCGATTAGACACCATCAAATGATGTCATGGGATGATGGATCCATGAAGTCTGCAGGGAGATGGTTTCCCCTTGAATGTGTCTAGACGCTGGTGGTATGGTGACTATGGCTGGAGATCCTGCCTTGAGGGCCCCATGTCCTCCTGAGGGAGGCGGATGGAGATAAGCCGGAGGAGGAGGAGGTGGTGGAGGAGGGCTGCAACAAGTCACAAACAGCAGATATGAGCAAGGCCGAGAGGTATAGATATATATATATATATATATTTATATATATACATGCATACATTCTGAGTTTGGTGCACCTGTTTGAATGCAGAAAGTGTTTCATATTGGTTGAGAGAACAGGGGGCGGGATCTGCAATGACAGCGTGGGAACTAGAATAGAGCATAGATGAATGAGAAATAGATGGGGAATGTCTTATTGCTGATTTAACTTTTGCATTAGCTGCATAATACCTTTTAGACATTTGATGGCATTAGCCACTTGCATTTCTCCATGGTACAGGTACACTGTCCCCATGGTACAGTGTATCTTTCGGTCCAGCACCGGATTCGACTGCATCCCATTCTGCTTGTGAGCAGGATTCTGACAAGCTGAACATTTTGTTAAAGTTGACAAGCAAATAACACATTACACTTGTGATAATAAAAAGGAATCACTTTTGCTTACAATCCACAGACAATAATGTACACTTGATTTACATTATGCAAACATTGTGCAGTTATACTTATCCATCTTCTTTGGCCATGATGTAAATTCAAGGGGTTTCTTCAAGCCTCTGAGTATGGATGACCTGCAGCACAGGAGTCGATTTTCAGCATGTATGCTAGTTGACCTACTTTGGGTTGCACCTACCAAGAATATGTTTTAACCTGCAATAACACGAATCGATATCGATTTGCACGAATTGTAGCAAATCGATATCGTGGTGTGAACATCAATTATCTGCCACTGTTTTCTGTTTACACAACAACAATCACAAGTTTATTCATTAAAAAATATTTAAAAATAACTACTATTATACCTTCATAAGTTTAGCAATTGTTAAACCTCACAAACAGAACCATTTCCTTTTGAAAGTCAGTTCAAGTCGAATGGTTTAATGATACAAGGTTAATAAGGTTAATAAAGCTAAACACAAGTCACTAAGTAGATCGACTTGGTAGCATTTTTTGTTGAAAACTATAAGCATTCAATCACCCTGGCGATAACTAGCTGTCCATTAGTCCGTTGTTCCAAATTTGTGAACTCATCCACACACAAATAAATTATATGCCTCCAGGCCTTTTTAGGCTTTCATCTGATCCCATGTGTATGACGCAGTATGAGATAAGTGCTCTAGAGTTAGAGTACAGTCTCTATAGAGGGTGAATCCGCAATAATGTGCAATAATTCATTGGTTTGCAAACTGTTGACGTAAACAGAGCACCATGGTTTTGCGTTCCCCCGTTTTAACTCCCTGCCTCCACGTTAATCCTGTGCGTCAAGGGTCATCACGTGACAGGAAGCCACCTATTGATTTTATTTATGCGACGCCGGGAGCCTCCTGGCAGATGTTGAGCAAACAGTGTATTCGTGACAAACCAATGAGAGACAGGAGCTCGGTTCGTTCCCGGCGCAGCCATACAGAAGCGGACCTGACCTCCGAGCACTGACTCCCATGCATCTTCCCTGACAGAGCACCACGGTGCGGACCGGGTGTGTGTGTGTGTGTGTGGGGGGGGTGGGCGGGCGGGGGTGGGGGGAGCAGCTAAGCCGAGGAGGAGACCTTGGCAGCGTTCCCAGATGATAAAGGGAAGTCTTTGAGGAGAGACGCTCGGTGTTTATGTTTCCGAGCGAGAGGTCCGAGCGTTTGCTTTACCGCAGGGTGCCTGTTACTCCGCCGCCCCCTCCCCCCCTCCCACCCTCCCACCCTCCCACCCTCGGTGAAAAAAGGCCGGATGTTCCCTCACCGGAGACCGACTGTGAGCGATGATCGGGATGAACGCTTTTGAGCCTTCCCCCGACCCAACACCAAAGGAAACAACAAGCGGGAAGTGTTGGGTTTGTATTTTACTTGTGAAGGGATGCAAAGTGGGGCTGTTCCAAAGGTCACATCACACGCAGGGTGAAGCTCTGTGGCGCGGAGAGAGCGAGAGTGACATAAAACGAGGGAGAGCGCAGCGAGAATAGAGAGAGGTAGAGAGACACAGTAAAACAAAAGGAATCCGAGAGAGAGAGAGAGAGAGAGAGAGAGAGAGAGATTTGAATTTCGCATTGTCGATCATGCGAGCGGAGGATGAATGTTAATGCGATGGTGGAGACCAGTGCACGGCCAACAGTCCTTTGATGCCGCCATCAAGCAGAATCTCGCCCTGCGGTAGCTCCCCTCCCTGTGTCCTCGTCTCTCTGATACACTGGGTTTTCTGCATTGACCCTGGGACCATCGCCTTGAAATATGGCTCAGAGAGAGACGTTTTGGAGGGGTTGGGTCACTCAGTGTAGGAGGCTACGTGTACACAGCAGAGCCTCAGAGGGTAAAGGGATACTGCTCTCTGGGACTCCATCATTACCGCTTCAGTAGAGAAAAAGACTAAACAAAAAAAAAGTCCTCTAAAACAAGAGTGGAGTAGAGTTGAATATAGAAACTTTATAGAAAAAATAGCCATTTCTAATTTAGTTAAATGACCTTTTGAACGCACAGGAAACGCAACGGGAAATATGCCACCCCCACACATGTCACGTGGTGAAAAAAACAAGATTTTATACGTATGTGTTTATTTATATTGAAACATATTCAAGTATAGATATAGCTTGATAGATATATCACTTTATATTATATATCGATATAACAGTATATGTATTGATGCACTCGAAGACGGTGTGAGTTTATGACTACTGCCTTATGTGTAGTTTGTGCAGCATTATTCAGTATATTTGTGTCATGTTTGCTATTAAGGTTGAGAACCCAAAATGCACTGCAAAGAATATTTTCCAAACAACGGTGTTACTCACTCAAAGCTCTGGATACATGAAACACGAGGCACAAGGTGCATGCGACATCAGAAACAATGATCGAGCAAGGAACTTAACCAAGGCAAGGACTTAAATACACATGACTAACAAGACACCGGAAGGTAGAACATTGGAAAAGACAATAATCAACCTCAAACTAATAACTAGACTCAGGTGGGCAGGGAACAAGGTAATGACGAGGATAGTATGCAGGACTCAGGTGAGGGGCGGAGACACAGAATCACAAGCCAAGGGAAACCAAACTGAAGCACATGGATAGGACAACAAAGAACGGGAAGTGAATCACACTAACACAAACCAGGAAATACACAAGGGCTATTACGGGACCGTAAACATAAACACATAGAAACTGAAGACTACAAACAAACACAGGAAGATCAAGCCCAGGAGATATCACTGAAAAACCAAAATAAAAGTCCAACACATGAAACTCAAACCCAGAACCCTGACAATTTGTGCATACACTGAAACCGTCACTGAGACACAAGATAGTTAATCGCTTCCATTTCTTCATTTGTTATTATACTGTTATTATGTTATTATACTGCTAATACAGATAAGCTTTCTTGGATATAAAAAGTTTTTCTTCCTCTATCTATATCCTTAACGTTGGTTGGATTGTTGATTGGAACGAGATGTGGGACATTTCGGAATGCATAGAGTCTGCTGTGTTCCTCGTCTCTCACTTCACTCTACCAAGGGCCTTCAGTTGCCATGGCATCGTAATGTAAGAAACATCCATAGAAAACTATTCTTCCATCTCCCTCCACTGGTCTTCATCTGTACTTGGCAATTCAACTATTCTAAACCTATCTATATCTATTTATATCTTTTGTCCTTTATATTTTCCACTGTTAAAAATATAAACAAATGTCAAAGTGTGGGAGTTGTTTGTTGCCAATTACTTGCTTGCACAGACTGCAGTGGAACACTAAACGGAGATATTCTATTCTATTCTTAACCCTGGCCTCACTCCAAAAGCAATCAAGCAAACCCCAAAGTGTGTTCTGGTTTTTTACAGACTTAAAAACCTGGGGCGGTGCAAGAAGGAGAGAGAGAGAGGGAAATATAACTATGTTTGCAAGATGGAGAGCCAGAGAGAGAGGGGAAGAAAACAGTATGTTTGTGTGTGAGAGAGAGAGAGAGAGAGAGAGAGAGAGAGAGAGAGAGAGAGAGAGAGAGAGAGAGAGAGAGAGAGAGAGAGAGAGAGAGAGAGAGAGAGAAGGGGGCCATTGGTTGGAGAGTGTATGAGAGCAGAGTAGGGCGAGAAGAAGTCTCCTAGGGAGAGAGAGAGAGAGAAAACAGTATGTTTGGAGATAGAGGGGCAGATAGCGAGTGACAGAGGGGGGATTGACAGAGAGGGAGAGAGAGAGAGAGAGAGAGAGATAGTATTAGAGGGAGAGAGTGCGAGAAGAAAGGAATAAAAGAGAAAGAAAGAGATAAACTAGGGTGACGGGAAAGTGTCACCTAGTCGGTTTTCCCCACATTTCCCGAATGGCGGTGACAAATAGGCAAGTGCCATTTGAGAGCGGGCGGGCTTTGATGGGATTCCTGTCAGGGCTGGCAGCTCTAATTAGAAGTGCTCCACGGCAGGCTAAGAGGAAGCAGCGCGCGCAGCCGGGGTCACCGGTTCAATGACTCACTCAACACACAGCCAGAGTGAACGCCTCACACCACACACCCATTCACTCATGCCAGTCCAGCCCAGACAGACAGCGTGTCCCCCTCTCACACACACACACGCACGCACACACGCGCGCACACGCACGCGCACACGCACACACACACACACACACATGACAGTCCTGCCCAAACACACAGCGTTTTCCCCCTCTCTTTCTCTCTCTCACAAACACACACACACACGCACGCACACACACATTATGTAGTCATTAACACATGCACCTGCACATACACACACACACACACACACACACACACAAACAAACCCTCCCACAGGCATTCACACTTTCATATACACTTACACTCAGCAGCACACACATTCACACAGGCTTATATTCACACACTTTCAAAGGCTCACAAACCCTCTCCCTCACTCACACACACACGCACGCACGCACGCACGCACGCACGCACGCACGCACGCACGCACGCACGCACGCACGCACGCACGCACGCACGCACGCACGCACGCACGCACGCACGCACGCACGCACGCACGCACACACGCACACACACACACACACACACACACACACACACACACACACACACACACTCATGTCTGCTGTAAAAGTATTATTGTCCACTATATTGATTTGACAGATAGAGGATCAAGATGCCAAGGTATTTGATGCTCTATGGTGATTTTGTGTACCATGTAAAAAACACCCATTAAATCTGATTTGGAGACTCCAATGTGTTAACATAATGTTAACACAGCAGTTTAAGCTCAAAACAATCCAAGACATCCATCTCCGACTGCTCACAGCCGAACGTAACATTTTAATCCCCAGGGCTCACCTCTCCCCTGTGGAGTTCCACTGATCCTCTGGCAACCCGTGCCGTATAAAATCTGTCTGTTCGCTGTTATCGCAACACAGTCCTAAAACACGCCAGCGCTCGCTGTGGAAACCTGTTACACTTTGCCTGGTGTAATCCTTGTGCTCTTCTGTGTATGACTAAACCCTCCCCGACATCCGCCGTGTGAGGAGCTCACCTTTCCTGTCCCAGGAACACAAAACTGAACTGACATGGCTGTGTTGCTCCATTCTTGCATGGAATGACACACACAGCCACCCACCCACCCACACACACACACACACATCCGACTACAGCGACACACATGCACACACAGGAAACAACGTGATGCATCGAAAGCTCACGTAAGACACATATATTTCCTCACCGGCAATCATGCATGTGCACACACACACACACACACACACACACACACACACACACACAGACACACACACACACACACACACACACACACACACACACACACACACACACACACACACACACACACACACACACACACAGTGTGTCACATGTCTCTATAAATGGCAACTGGAAAAGGTCTACATGAGTCAACAGTCACGCACTGCACTGGGATTGGAACCTGAGGGACTGTGCTCAATCTGGGGGACATCACGCTAACCCCCCCCACACCCACACACACACACACACACACACACACACACACAGCTCTCTCAGCTTGGTGCCCGCCCCCGCCTGCCCCCTTCCTCCACAAACTGATATCCTTTAAAAGCTGCCCCTGGTGAGGCCAGTCGACATAGATCTAAGTTGACAGGCGAGCTGGAGGGAAACAGGACCAATGACCCACACAACTCTCATCACATGCAAAAGACACAGGAAAAAAAAAACGGTGGACTTTTTTTTTTCCTCCCTCACTCAAACTCTTTCCTTCCTCTCCACTGCCTCATTGATGCTGCCTTATTTGATCTTTGTTTGGTGTTGTATTGTTCTGTGTTCTATCCATGTACATCTCCGTCAATCCATCCACCCATTCCAGTTCCTATTTGTTAGTTTTACTTGTTGGTAGTAACCATTTATTTTGGTTTTCTAAATATAGCTTATCAAGAAATGTGTCTTTTCAACAAATAATTTGAACCGGCCTACTTAAGGTGCTACATTTTCTTTATTGTTTCACTACTACCAAATGTTATATAAGTCAGCAATTAATTTTCCCAGTGTCCTCACATTTACATACCATTGAAAAGGTGAGCTTGCGTACCTAACAGCACTATGCTAACAAAACTAATAACAAACTTTTTGTTGTTGTAGAGCTTTCATTTTTTCATTGCCTGGCTTTAAGTGCAACATAAAGCATTATTGTAATTATGTGTGACAAGTGCAATGTTCTCAAACAGCTACTTTAACCTGGTTCATATTGATTCAGAAAGACATTTTAGTCTTAATTATCTTGGTTCTAGCCTTCTGGATGTCCTTGTAAACAGAGAATGCTTTGGATGTCAAATAAAAGCTCTTTAAATACCATGCGTCGAGAACGTTTCTCCTTGTTTAAATAGATTTGGGGCGTCATATTGAAATATGCCGACAGCTTTGGACAGCATCACCGTCAAATGCAAAAATGCTTACTCTTCTCTGGAAACACAACAGCACAGCAACTTTCACAATTGAGGTGTTTTGACGTCAGCGGCTTTTTGGATGTCATCCCCTGTCTAGTTTGAGTGTTCCCAGCATCATCAGCCTTTCCTTCATGTTTACCATTAACAATGACCCAGCCCAAAAACGTCCTCACCTCCAAACAGAGACATAACTGTAGCACAGGACGTTGTAGAGTAAGTGCAACAAACTCATCATGTTCTGAGGGGAAGTACTGGCGTAAATGAATGACACATCTACTTATGTTGCATTTAAAAACACCCTGATTCATTCACCTTGAAAGGCCCCACTCTTGTTAAATTCCTGCCAGAATGCAGCGGCCATGGATTTTCAAGAAGTATACAGAGCAGGATTTGTTTTGGTCCCATCTTTATAGTGCATCTTCTTACAGGCCCATTCTCTCAGAATTTGTAAGCATAAATGTCATTTAATACACATTACCCCAAGGCACCCCATATTGTAAATGCTTATGTCAAGGGTCTTCTAAAACCCCCCAATTCCCATCAGTAACCATCCGCTTTCTCTACGGCTTTAATAATCCGGTTCCATTGATGCAGCTCAGTGAGTAGTCCAAAATGCAATCATGCAACGGAAAAAAATAAAAGTCTCTTTCGAGCTAAGTACAATATGATGTCTCACTTCATGGGCTTAAACACAGCGACGTCTGCAACTATTCATGGGTAAATACAGCCCTCATGGCAATAGCGTACAAAGGGTCGATTTTGATACCAGGGTTCCCTTCTCTCTCCACTTTGATTAAGGGCTGATTTTGTAAGGGGGACACGCATCCAGGTTAATTACCGTTGCATTCATTAAGATGAGCGAGTGCATTTTAATTCCTGTTTGGTGTCATTATCTATGGAGATATAGGGTCATTAGTGGTTGTCGTCTTTGACTTTATGTCCTGTCTACGAGGGTTCTTTATTTGGAGAAGACGCCCCAGACATGGCCGGCGACGGGTCGATCTCCTTTAATGTTTGCGCTCTGTCAGAGTGATAATTGGCGATACTTCCTGCCCCCAGACACCTCGCTAATTAGCAAAACTAGCTCCAGCTGGGTGAGACAACTGAGACACGTAAACCGGGAGTCTGTGGTGCTTTAAGGTTGAGTGGAACCATTTTATTCCATATTTAAATAATTATTGACAACGCCTGACGTTCATTATCATAAGATCCGGGAGGTGGTAATCTATTCCCTGTCTAATAGTGTTTAATTGAGCCTAGGCCTCAGACTTTAAACAGGAGCTCCTTATTAGGAATTGAAACAGGTTCCAACACAGAGTCAAAATATACATCACTTAACTGCAAATTCCTTTAAACAGGGCCCATAAATTGCTGTGCGGATGTGCGTCATAGACGATCACTGTTTGCTGCTTCATTTTAATTACATTAAGAACTTCTATACAAAGTACCAAGTCTCACAGGTTTTGCTGTCTAACAGATTTAACTTGGACATGATAACATATCCCAAGTTCATAATTATATTAAAAGTGTTTCAGGTACATTGCATTTCCATTTCCATGTGTGGAAAAGAAAAGTGAAGGTTTAGTCATTAAGGTATTCGGCAGGACCCTATAATATTTTCTCTCATGTCAGAAGAACTTCATGTTCAACACCGACTGAAATAGACTTCCATCACTAGAATTATGTATTTGTATGTCTAGCAAAGCACTCCTGAAATAGGGCTCTGTAGAGTTCGCTACATCTATGACATGATGATAACATACACCAACAGGCAGCCAAACTGCATAAAGCTGCACCCAAAGTACATTTTCTAATTTCTCATAGATATATATATATGTCTATACATATATAATGAGTTGTCCCCCCTAGACAGTAGACACAGAGAGGTGGGTTGAATTGAAGAGAGCTGTCCCATCAACATCACCAACAAAGCAGACACAAGGAAACACACATTTACATTTATTCTTAAGATGAAAGATGTATATATATAATATTAATATATATATATTTTATATATTTATATTTTTTGATCTATCTATATTATAGATAAAATATACAGTAAATATATGTATATACTGTGTAGATTATATATATCTCATTTATTTACTCATTATATATGTATAGACATTCAATTCAATATATTATGTATATTTATTTATATAGATATAAAATATGTATTGAATTCAATTCTCCAACTAGTAGGCCAAAGCCAGAAACAGACATGCACTTACGCATAGTAAGAGTATGCTCAACAGGAATAACAATCTCAGGTAGATAGCCCTACCAGTGCCCACTCACAGAACCCTTGTATTCTAGGATAGACCTCTTTAAAGCGCCCTCGGTTATCTCTAGGAGGGTAAAGAGCTGGTGCCCTGCTCCAAAGTTTGATAGAAATGCAAAAAACAGATGGTGTGAGTATGGTTAGGCTTTACACAGAAGGACAATATTGATTCCAAGTATTCTGGGTTTGGGTAATTGGGAAACACTTTTATTGTGGACAGGTCCAAGGCAAACTGATTCAGAGTTGTATCAACCATATCGAGGGCTTTATTCTAGAAGTTTCCTCACACCACAGTAGCCACTGCAATAGGAATTAGCATCTTAATACTACTCTGACAATGTTCCCAATCCAGGTCACAATGTGTATTATTGCCTTTCCCTATCAGGAGTTGTGAGAGGATTTTCCAGATACCCCCTCGTGGTCAAAACACATTTTTTCCCAGCACCCTGGATATTGCTGCAACTCCAGCCCCAGCTGCAGCCTCTTGTTGTGGAGGTGATCCGATGTATCACTGTCTGGAGGGACTTCTTATGGGTAGCCAGGTGTCTGCTGAGTCAACCGGCCATTCCACTGTCCCGGTCTATTCACCAATGTGACCACAATTTTTCCCCTGCTGCAGGGCTGTTGCAACAAACAAATGAATAAAGTTGTATCTAATCTAATCTAATCTAATCTAACATCCATGGATCCCTGAGGAATTTTTCAGGGGATGAAAAGCTTAGTCCGTAGTGTGTAGAGGTAAGCTACATTCGTCCTCGTTGCCAGTAGGTCGATTTCCTGGTGAAAGAACTCTGACGTCAAACCATCACTGCATTTCTTGTTTGTCATACATGCTTGGTTGGCAGTGTTCGTTGGTTGGTCAAAGTTAACATAAATTGCATGTCTAACTAAATGATAATTGGAGATACAGAAGTTGAGCAGAAGTAATTAAACAGCCTTTTTCTATGCTGCTCAGTCTTTAATTTAACTCATAGACTACAGTAAAGTACTTCTAGTTCTTAAAGTGAAAGGAATGTGGTAGGTTATTCCTAGTCATGTACCTCCTTGTGGCCATCCTCTTCTACACTGTGGTGATTAAATGGACCTTCATTTTAAGGCTGGTGTTCAGGGAACATCTAATTATAGCAAACAAACATTCCCGAGCATGCGACGGAGGAAGAACATCAATTTAAATGCTAATATGGATCATTTGAATGTGAATGTGAAACAGTCGGCGTCAGACTGACCTCTGTGAGGTAATTCGACTTGAGACTGTAGCAGGGCAACTACTTTGTACCTATTTGGATGAAAGTGCTTTTGTGCAGATACATTCAAATAGGTCTATGTTTTATGAAACGTATTGCTCATCAAATCATGACAATATAAACGTCTGTTGTGCTGTGAATAAGGGGATTTGTTTAGTCTTAAAGGTCCAAAATCCTTTTTCACTATTTTCCTAAATGGCAAAACTCAGGAAAAGATAATTAACAATTCAACACACTTCCTCCTGCCACATTTAAGTCTCAGGGCTGCAGATAAAAGAAAATGCAATTTTCGTGTTCTGTAGGTGGATAGAATTCAGGTACCAAGAGGTAGAGGAAAAAGCAAGTGTAAGAAGTCTGAAGTAGGTCATTTTTAGCTGTACAAATTCCCCGCTTGCTGGTCCGCAGGGCAACCTTTAGGGGCCCTGATTGGTTCTGCTGACCGGTGGAGTGCAGCCACCTAGCTCTCCAGTGTGATGATTCAAAAGGCCCTGGTGCAGGTAATGTATGCAGAGCCTTCCACATAGCGGCAGGCTCTGTGGAGAGTTCAACCAGGTCTGTCTGCTGAACTCTCTGTGATCTTTCATGTGAGCGGTGGACAACAAGGGAGGTTGAAAGGAGTGCCGTTTAAAGTGGCGTGCACAGAGATGCCAGAGCATGTGCACTCAGCGAAACACCTTGTTGATATGTTTTGAAAAAAATTATAGAAAAAGAAGCTGATACTGGGGAATATTGCTTTTATTCAATATTGGTAAGACAATACACCTCTGTAACAGGTTTTATATTATTTACAAATGATCAAACTGAAGTCACACGTCGAATAAAGCAATTTTTACAGCTGTAATGCAATTTGTAGAAAGACTGTGATGAGTGATGATAAAATTGAGGAAAGGGTGAGACAGTTGTCTGGAGTGAGTGTGATATTAAAAATCCAGTTAATTTCAGATCAGATCAGTTCATGGGGTGCGTGTGTTTGGGTCGGCGACGTGTAGTGCTCAAAAATAAAAGTGTGGGACTGTGTACGTACATTTGACATCAGAGACAATAATAAGACACTTTTGGATTCACCCGCTTTTCTTTTTGCACTACTTTAAAAATATATTTTTGAAAATGAATGTGAGACACGCCCTTGGAATTTATCATTTATCATTGTCTTTGCCTTCTTCTTATCAGACACCAATTTAATCCACGTTTTTCATTGGGCTAGGAATGAAAATATCATGCGATCATGTCACACAATGTTCTCACTCAAAGGATGTCAAGCAGAAACTAATCCCGAAGGCGTTCCGGCGTGGCCGACTTGTGCCGTGCGTTCGCTGCCTGTACAGATAGAGGCGAGTGTTGAAGAAAGCTGTTGTTGCGCCAGCTAGTCTGGCATGGATGACTCCGGAGGGGGCCGGGCCAACAACAGCCCTTTACCTATCAGGGGCAAATGGAGCCGCAGTACATGTGAGGCTCTGTGACAAATGTGAACTTAGCAGTGTGAGAGGTCCTCTTTGGTGGATCTCAGACTGCATGACTAGCTCCACGGCGTGACACAACAAATGTAAACATAAGTATGTACGGTATACAGCGAACTGGGGTGGGTTGACTTTGAAGAGCTTATTTTCTCCTCCCAGTAGAGGGTCGCCCCTCTGGTGAAGTAACAAGTAGTCAAGCAGCCCATGTCACGACAGCTGGCATAATCATGCCAGCTATCGTTATTGCAAATGGGCTATGTACTCCTTTGCACTGTTTTAATTATGAGGCTCACCATTCAACCGACAAATGCTATGGAGGTTGCTGCTATAAACATGCAAAGGCAGGGGCAGTTGGTTGGTAGATTTCCTCTGAGGTTTAAAAGGTAAAACGGTATATATAACGGTATTATTATAAAGCTTATAATATTATATAGTTTGGCTTTGGCTTTGTTTTTCTGGGTGAATTTCTGGGGGATAGACA
This sequence comes from Gadus chalcogrammus, assembly GCF_026213295.1. NCBI lineage: Eukaryota > Metazoa > Chordata > Actinopteri > Gadiformes > Gadidae > Gadus > Gadus chalcogrammus. Next base: position 13,190,260 of record NC_079424.1, read on the forward strand.
AGCAGCACAGGCAGAAACATCTGCATATGTTCACAATGAAAAGGACCTTTTTTCTTCCCCGAAAATGTCTGGTCGGGGACCATACAACAGTCAATTCAGGGTCTAACTGTAATCAATTTTAATTACTTGATAATTACAGCATACATCATTGATCATTTGGATTACTTTGTACATTAATATTGAATCTATTTAAACCCAGAATGCGCTTAATTATCCACTTGGTAATGATGAGGCTAATTGTTGATGTGGTTAAAAATTGTATTTTGTATGGTATAATGGTATATTGTTTATATTTCCCTTAGCCTGGGGCATTAATGACTGTAATTGTGTGTTTGCTGTGTGTGTGTGTGTGTGTGTGTGTGTGTGTGTGTGTGTGTGTGTGTGTGTGTGTGTGTGTGTGTGTGTGTGTGTGTGTGTTTGTGTGTGGTGTGCGTGCGTGCATGTGCATGTGCATGTGTGTGCACGTGTGTGTGCCTGAGCGTGTGTGTGTGCAACGTGGTGCAACATCATGGTAGGCTTATAAAATGTCAGGCTTCGTGGACGAAAAGCACAACATCATTAAAAAATATTCAACACTTTCAACTCAACCGTGTCCAAGGCTGCAAAGACATGTCACCTTTACCGAAGTTGAACAGAGCCGCGACCTCCAGAGTGAATTAATAGTAATTAAAAGCAGATTCATCTGCCTTTTAATAATGAATTCAGTGACAGGTATGATGTATGGGCTGGCTGATGGCTTGGGGTGGAAGTGGGTCCTCAGCGCGTGGCTATAAACTCATTTGAAGAGCGGCCATCATGACAGAACAAGAGGAGGACGGGTGCTCAAAATGAGAGGAGAGTGGGATGGAAGCTGCGGAGGGATCAACTAGACCCGGACTAGTAGCTGATTGATATTGACCCAAGGAGCCCCCCTCCAGATATCTTACATCAGCAGCCCACCTCTGTTTTAATTCTAGTGGCTCTCGTGCGTTTGAAAAGGGGGCGACTTCTCGACGAGGAGTAATCCGATCCACGGAATCCACGGCAGGGAGGGAAAAGGCACGGACGCGTGGCCGTCAATCAACGGCGCGGACGAGCAAGGATGCAATAATGGGATGGATGCAATAACACTCTCGCACTTACCAAACCTATTTGCATTTTCTCCTGTCTCTTGTTGAAATGGAGCGAGACTGTTTGTGCTGGCCACACAAAGTCATCTGTAGGGGTTAGGGCAATATGACTGTAATATAACACAGATAGGTTATCAGCAGTTGAAGCAAATCAAACAATTGAGTGTTTTATTCTGTCCGCAGCAGGGATAATGCGCACACAATAAACTAAATTTAAATTGGATCTTCGGCTTGATACAATGTAAAATGTAGTACGTGCTATAACATCAAACCAAAAGACGAAATGATATTAGAAAACGACCAGTTTAAAAAACTAGTCATCCAAAAATGATGAACCTCATATACAGTCAGAAAACATTATTTGTATTTAATTCCATGGCAAAACATACTATAATTCATCTACCCCAAAATAGAAACATTGGAGAAATCAACCATGTGAACAAACTAAAATGCTGTTTGTAAAATATCTAAAAAGCTATTATGTCTTTGACAAGCACCATCAATTCAAGATGCACTGGTGTGTGTGGTTTTTCACAGAAATGTTAATAAGATGTACGGATGTGTGTCGTTCTTTGTTGAGCATGTTAATGATCTTTATTGATGCAGCCGTACACCAATGTACAGAGATACACACGGTAGGATTCTGCACCACACTAATCTTTCTCCTCTTCTTCCTCTTGCTCTGTGTGGTGCAAATGCCTTAATTTATCCCCAATGATTTTGTTGAGTATTTTTAAAACAAAGAATCCCTTTTAACTAAACCAATATTAGCCTTTGTAATCATCATTCATACAATTTAGAACCTTTTAAATTCTAGTCATTCTAGCCTTTTATGTCGCTACATCTATTAGTCTATACAATGGATTTATACCGTAAGTACTTTAATCGGAATAATACCTTCTCTTAATTTATATTGCCACTAGCTGTGTTGGTACTTGACTTTTTGACTGATTTATGAAAAATAAAGCAATTAGTTTACCATGCAATTACGTAATCAATTAGGGACAATTTGCATAGAAAAGAGCATCGGCATATATTTCCAGTAATTGCACTGAAACATCCATGTTTTCTAGTCTATTTACCAGGATAATCATTAATATGCACTATCTAATCTAATTTCACTACTAACTACTACAGTTAGGATTTCGTTTATGGGTCTAAGTAAGGAAATGGTTATCTTAATAATTAATACCTGCCTTGGCCCTCTGTCAACATGCTACTGCACCTGCTTGTCACCGTGCTCTATAGGGCGGAGGAGCAGAGCTGGCTCTATAGGGCAGAGGAGCAGAGCTGGCTCTATAGGGCGGAGGAGCAGAGCTGGCTCTATAGGGCAGAGGAGCAGAGCTGGCTCTATAGGGCAGAGGAGCAGAGCTGGCTCTATAGGGCAGAGGAGCAGAGCTGGCTCTATAGGGCGGAGGAGCAGAGCTGGCTCTATAGGGCGGAGGAGCAGAGCTGGCTCTATAGGGCGGAGGAGCAGAGCTGGCTCTATAGGGCGGAGGAGCAGAGCTGGCTCTATAGGGCGGAGGATCAGAGCTGGCTCTATAGGGCGGAGGAGCAGAGCTGGCTCTATAGGGCGGAGGAGCAGAGCTGGCTCTATAGGGCGGAGGAGCAGAGCTGGCTCTATAGGGCGGAGGAGCAGAGCTGGCTCTGGCGGAGGGTGGTGAGATGGGACGCTGTAGATTTGTTGATGTTGGACTGTAATTGTTAATGCCATCGTTTATGGGTTTATAATATCATACAGAGGCACACAGAGCCTTTGGCTCTGTGTGCCTCTGTGAACCTTTCTAGTTCAGATATTTTTTATGGAGTAAATAGCTCTGGTAGAAAAGTGACAGGTTTCTAGAACAATTTTTTTCTCATAAGAAAATCCCATATAGCTAACAGGGATACTGATAATGGGTAAGTAACCAGTAGGAGCCAGCTAGGAAATTATGTCATGCTAGCATGGCAGCTGTCATGTCAAAATAACCACATTCTAAGATTGATCACACACAAATAGTGTGTGATCCTGGCCTCCACACAGAAATACTAAAAATAAGTTTAATGAGCCGATGCAAGGCAATCACAGATAAATCCTATAGGCCAAGCTGGAGTGAAACCCTACCTCGTTATCTATTCTACCGTTCTGTAGAATTGTTTCATTTATATGCATTTACAGAAAGGTGTCAATCACATCACAGAAAAGGTGAAGCTGGAGTTAATAGCAGCAAATGTTTTTCAACTCTGCGTCAGCCCCACAGGCCAACGGGAAGTGAAGGCTTCATTACCCTTCCACAATATGACAGGAAACAAGCTACAACCTGCCCAGTCCATCAATTACCATTCCCCGAGTCTATCATCAAGACGTCTCCCCATCTCGCCGAATAAGCACAAGACATCCTAAAGAAGACCACTAACAGCCAGCACCAGTGCAACTTTTCACAACCCCACTTATCCACAGGCTTTTTGACGTTTACGTACATTCCCGCTTTGCAACAGGACTGCATTTTTCATCTCATGTAAATGGGGACTCTCTGACACCAGGGAGGTCATCCCATAGTCACCGGGCTTATTAGAGATGGCCACCAGGTGACCGTGAAAGTGAAAGAGGTTGTCATCTTCGCAATGCTTAGGGACACCTCTTGACTGCCGCCCGAGTTGATAACCTTCAGTTTAATGATGCCCACCGCAGTCATTCAAATTAGGAGCCGCTGGGCGACTAAATGAGAATGAATCACGGGATAATCCACCAAATAGGGCAGACCTCATCAGCAAGAATCCAGCGATATATCTCTTTTAAAAGAGCTCTTTATGTGCGTCGGACACTGCCGTCAAATGACAAATGTATTACCTCTCCGATCCGAACCAAGGTTAAGCTGCACAGTACCCAAAAGAATCGGAATTGTCAAAGAGGGGGCATTTCTACATCAGCAAGTCTTCGCTTTTTTGTTCTCTTTGATCCTATACGAGAGCGTGAGAGATGATCAGCGTCATTATGAATGATGGATGATGTCCTGGCTCCTTTTATCCCAGACGATAGTGAGGGGTTGAGGACGACATTCATTTTCATGCTCGATACCATCAGCGCACACCGCTTTGCAAGTGCCCGTCTCTGTAGGTGAACTGAGCGTGATGGAGAGACCGGTGCCGGGGAATGCAGCCACTTGGAGACGAAGAAGATGTTGATCTGCACGACTATCAGCATTGTTTTACAGTTGGTAGCATGTGTGGGTGCGTGTCACTCTTCAAGGTTCAATCTCCTTTAGGATAAACAAGCCATGTATGGTTTTCTTCATTTGATTTGATGCAGTTGGTTCGCTTTTTATTTTGGTTTATTGCTGTACATGATCACTTCTATTGAAGCTCATCTGGCTAAAAAGACAAGATTAATATAGTGCACAAGCTATGTATGATTTTTATGGTTAACTCGATTATTTTGAATTTGATCCATATCAGAAAGTTTGTCCTGTGAAATGTCATTGAACAGTGCCCAGGTGGCCTCTTTAGATTCTTGTGAAAATGGTACACACACACACATACAGGGAAACACACACACACACATACCCACATACGCACACAGACACACACACACACGCACACACACACACACACACGCACACACACACAAACACACACACACACACACACACACAAAGGTCCAAACACACACAAAATAGAGATAAGAAAGGGAATGGCTTGCTAAAATCTGGTCATTTTATGAACAGTTGCAATTATGCTAGTTTGGTTATATATTATTATATTTCTCTGTGGTATTGCATTTGGCCATCACTCCTGAGTAGTGCGTGAAGTGGAGATAAAGGGGAGAGGAGCTGTGTCTAACACCTTATCGGACTGCCCTAGTGACTAGCCACAGGAAGGAGAAATTTCATCAAGACTAATGAGCACTGAAGTGCAAAAGAAGGAAGATAAATGGATTGATGTTGCCAAGACAGGGAAGGTCAGGGGAGTCAAATAACTTTCTGCCCTCCTTCATTTTCAGCGTTCAAGCCCACAACCACTCCACGAACAAACAAGCTTTTATAGTTTCAAAGCACAAGCATACATTGCATGATAACGCTGGAGTCATTGAGAGAAGACGCTTGCAATCCGAAGCCTCTTCAATAAAAGCCTGTACAACTAGGAAAAATCTAAGTGCAACAAGATCAAGGAAAAAGCATAAGAAGTATGCGTATTTATTAGGGTCGGTGGTGGATTGCATAGTAGGTATTTGTTGCGTCTCCATTAAAATGGATATGTTCTGCTATGTTCTGAATAGAACACTATCCGATGCGATTACAAAGAAGTACAAGTACAACATTGTATCCATCCTTGATTAATTAACCTGGCCAAGGTTCAGGGCTCATAGTATGGAGGAGGCCACATATCCGCCGTTGAACGCTCATTTTGTCCCAATAAGAAAAAGGTTGAATGCCTTTGTTAACCAAACATATATCAATGGGGCAATTCAAGAAAACAATGAACACTTCACACTCACCAATGTACTATTTAAACATTGTTAGCAGCATATCCACTTTTTGCTGCCCCGGTTGGACTCTGACCGGCGATCCTACATGTCGACCCCTCTCCCCTTCAGCCCACTTCCCCGTCTCCCTCTTCACTCCACAAAACATATCCGCATCAAACCAGACGATATGTGTAGACATGTCCGCTGACCCAGCAAGTGTGTGTGTCTGCGCTCCGTGTATCAACAGCATGTGTGTTCTGACAACAAACAAACGGCAGGCCCCGACCACTTGGATGCGTTACATGCCCACCAATGTTAATTGTCAATTACGTCCATCAAAAGCCAATTGTCCGGCGGGACGTGTGCACGATTGAATTAGCAGCCAATGTTCCGATTGCAGTCGTACACGGCGGTTATCAGATCGCATTACCTCCTGCAACACCCTCCTCTGCCGTCGGGGGACACAGGGAAACATGAGGAAGAGGGTGATGTGATTACATTGTGTGTCAACACAGGTGACGTTACAGGCTGACGAGCTAAGGACCGATTGACAATAAGGTATGATACAGGGGCTCTACTTAACAGGGAGGCAGGGCTTTTGAAGGGCGGAGTGGTCTTATCCAGTCAGCTTGGGAAACAACACTCAGGGATGCACACGTGTGTGTTCCTGCTCTACCCGATATGATGATGGCTCCTCTATATGTGGATCAGCGGTGGTGGTGACTGGCTTCAGGGAGTGACTTTTAATGTCACCCGCAAAGTCAAGAGAGGGGAGATGAAATGCTATCCAAAAGCATCTTTATTTATAAACCGCCAGCCATTCAACACACAGAGGCTGACAAGAGGAGGGCGGGGCCTCCGGGGGGGCTGCTGCCTAACTAGCCGAGACGATAAGTCATTGTTCTCTATTGCCTGACGATTGTGTTGGCACACTCACACACACACACACATGCACAGACAAACACACATACACACACACACACACACACACACTTGCTATTAGAGGGAATTTTAAATATCCATCGGGGCTGTGTGAGGGGGATGCTCACACATCATCTGTGTCTCAAGTTTTTTTATTTTTAAGCTATAATATCCTAGGGCCTGAGTACATCAAAGATAGTGTTGTTTTGACTTAAATCGTGGCACGCCTCCAGAGCTGGGCCAAACTAGTTATGTCTCATAAAGATACAGCAAATTCTCTCCTGCATTTCACGTATTCTGCGTATTTGCGGTATATTTTAGTCCTATGTGTGATTGACAGAAAACGTTTAATTGTAATAAAAAAGCATTAGGAAATAATCCAACTTTCACCCCATTCAACTCAGCAGAGATAAGAAGCACAAGGCGTTCCGTGAAAACCACACCTCTGTTATTCTGTTGGTTCAATGTACCGCTCGATGGATGTTAATGGAATGAAGGTGAACAGTTAGTCGTCGGGGCGGTGCACCAAACACAATCTTCAGACGGGCAGATACCCTCCTGCAGGATTAATGCTTGTATTATAGCTCACATGTCACACAATTAACAACAACGAACGCAACCCCCTCTTTCTCCTCCAGCTACATCATCCAAACAATCAATTCCAATCTAATTGCTGTGCTTGCTGCTGCTGCTGCAACGTGGCAAACTATGCTTCGGCCCATTCCTGCTACTACTGAAGCGGTCGAAACAGGTACAGGCTGACGGACGGAACAGAGCCAATCGGGTCCAAATCCATATGGCGCTATTGGCTAACAATTAGACGCATAGTGAATAATCACAGCGAGCTAATTGGAGTTTGTTAAGAGTAAATGGTTCAGCATGCATGATGATCTGCCTGAATCTATGCCCTGATCCAATGCAAACATTTGGCTGTGGTTAAGTGGCAAAACAAAAACAAAATAGGGACTTTTTTGGAAAACACTGCCTATGATTTTCATCCTTGCCCCTTAAATAAATACCCTATATTTACTTCTTCAAATCTGCATATGTATAAATATACATATATAAATATATACATAAAACAAACAAAAAACAAAAATATATATAAATATATATTTATATATATATTTATGGGTAATTGGGTGTCACGTGTGGAGTTTGTTTTGCATGAAGTTGCACCCCCTGGGTACAGAATGCTGAACCAATGAGCCATGGCTATACCCTTCACACACACACACACACACACACACACACACACACACACACACACACACACACACACACACACACACACACACACACACACACACACACACAAACAAAGTCACACACATCCGACCGCGGGAGTTGACAGACTTCCACAGCTGGAGAGGAGTGGCCATTATAATTTCCCATTAAAATTCTGAAAAAGTTGGGAAAGGAAGAAGAAATATTCCTAATTGCTCTTTGAGATTACCCTGGTGAAGACGAGCCGCAAAAGAGAGATGGCAGGGGCTGATAGAGAGAGACCAAAGGTGTAATGACAACTGCTGTTGACTGAGCAAGGGATAGTCCCCCAGCCTAGCCCGCACATCCTCATATTATCAGCCTATCAAGACAGGAAAGCAATCTCCCCACTCCTCATTTCATAAGCTATGCATATCAATGCTCCATTAATGACATGATAAAAGTTCCCGAACACCGGCCCCTCTGAAACGCATCCGCTTGCACCTCCTCCTCCCACTCTGTCCGGCCCGATTACGTAATCTGACGGACATCCCGTATCCCGGACGCACCTGATCATGTGTGGGAGATAAAAGGAGTGCAGATTAGCTATCATAGTTTATGACGGCCGACTGTCTCCGAGGGAGGCACTGAGTTCACGGCGCTGAGTGTCAGACGAATAAAAGGAGACATGAAAATGGCCATCACTCTTTTCATTGGATATCGATCTGGTTTGAACCACATAGTATTCGGGGGGCCAAAACACCACATGTGTATTCACATGTTTTTCTGTTCATCCCTCCATTACCTCAGAGGAGTGGAAGACTAAAGTAGTAGGGATGAAGATTGACAGATTGTGATATGGCTGTTGTCAAAGTCCCCAGAGTCTCCGTTTTACATGGGCTTCAAAACAAGGTTGAAAAACACTTCACTTGGCAAAAAGAAAAGATGGAGCCCCCCCCCCAATATCTATTTCGCGGATGAATAGCATGACAGGTAACTAGTGATTGGTATGATTGATTACTACTTTGCTAAACAAACAATTAAGTAGCAGAGTTGAGATGCTGTTGCTATGATACAGGAGCGGGGTGGGGAGAGAGTTGAACAGAAAAGGTAACATACACTAATTAAAATGAATGATATAGAAATTGGCAGGAGGGATGAGCAAAGATTAGCACTATATGCAAATGCAGTCTCCTTAACCTGTGATGTATGGGCACTTATGGCACATCCAACATCACATTCTGCTGTACAGCAAAACGAGTATAAACGATAAAAAGGATAATAATACTAATTTACATTACAGTAAATGTATTGGGGCTGCAAATGAAAAGTATCGTCAATAAATTCCAGTGGTTACAGCAGTTATTAGTCTGCCATGTATCGGTTTTAACGGGGAGCCACTGTAGAACTCCAAACCACAAAGGTTGGCGTTCCTATTATTACACTGTGTTGGTCTCAAATCAATCGGGCTAATTGGCAAAGGATATAAGTGTGGGGCTGAAGGGTGGAGTAAATCAAAGGATCTGGTCGGGACTTGCAATTGCAACAGTGTGGATTGGACAAACAAACAACAAGCCCAGCACATCTCAACTCTTATCAAACCTGACGGGAACATGGGCCGCGCAATTTAGGAACACAAGTACTTGCCATGCCCTTTCAATCAAGGCAGGCTAACTTTGCTAACAAGCCATCGATTGGCCACTGAATTGGCTTATGGGGCAACGGAGGGGAATATAATCACCAGGGCCAGGGCAGGCAACTCTGCAGCCAAGTGCTCGCTCAGCCAGAGAGTTTATGTATTTCTTTGTTAAGGGGGGACGCCTCGCACAATAGCCCCTCACATTGTGTGGCACAGTACTCTCTTCGCCAATGGGCCCGCGTTTCTTTATGAGAGGCCTTGATTCGGTTGTGCTGTGCAGACTTCAAAAGGCACCATGGGGAATATCAGAGACACTTTTGTGAACTGTTTTCAATCTGTGTGTTTTAGGGTTGGCTGCCCAGCGCTGGTCATGGTTTCATTATGGAGGCGATCAAGGTTAACTCGTCAGGCTGTCATCGACCCCAGATCTCCACTTCATTACGTGGTCATGCTTACCAAGATAATGTTATTCACAAATAATTGCTTACATATTCATGGAAACAAGATGCGAGACAACATTCCATTTAAGCTTGATGATCTCTGGACAATATGTTGAGGGTACATATAACTAAACTCTATATCAAGTGATGATGATGTCTAGAAGTGCATCTTTTTAGATTACAAGTGTATTCTTCTTATTATTTAAATTTTGAACAGCTTAATTGGCTGACATCCTGCTCCCATGTTTTCTGAACTCATGCCTGAGGCCAACACCCACACTCACAATAGTTATATTCTGTTTAATTGTTTAGCTTCATTAGAATAGCAGCACAACTTTAGAGAACAGTTTTCTACACACACACACACACACACACACACACACACACACACACACACACACACACACACACACACACACACACACACACACACACACACACATTCTCTGTCTCAATCACACTCATGCACACATACACACACACTCTCAGTCTCAGTCATAAACACAATCATTCAGCCACGCGCAGACACTCTTTCAGTCATGCACGCACACGCACACACAAACACACAAGCATAACAGTGCTGCTCCATTAGACGTGTGATGGTGTAACTGTGGGGGGCTGCATGCATGTCCCCTGACGTTACTTAGAGGCAGAACACAACGCTAGACAGACCTTGTTAGCTCCCCTTGCCTGCAGGTATTGATTTGATTCCCACCTCTGGGGTTCCCTCATACCCCTGCCCCAACACAGACGTACAGCTCCTTGTAGACATCGCATAGCTGAAGCATTGTCTGGCCGAAGGAGGTCTGCTGATAAGTGATAGTCTATTAAGTGTATAACGGGCAGGGTGTAATGAAAGCTCTCCATCCGGGGGCCTGTCTTGCTAATGTTGCTAAATTATGCCGACAGGGTCAGGTGGTCCGCAGAGACAACAGGAACTACTTGGAGAAATGCAATGATAAAAAAAATTAGAGAACTGAATGAATGGCTTTAATGGTTGTACAGTATGTGCAGACGATTGGAGCCAATTGAAAAGAGAGGAAATGTACGAGCCAACATGTTTTCAAACGATAACATTAATGACGATCACAAGTTGGAGAGTTTGCGTGTTGGATGAGTTCACAGTGCAGATATCGCTGTTTTAATTACATCTCTCTCTGATCCAACATTGATTTCATTTCCATGATTACAGTTTTTTCCTATCGTTTTAGGCAATTTACCTAAACCATGTTCACATTCCCTAAACACTTCACACAGTGAGCATACCAGTAGACCATGTGAACCAAACTGTGGTTACTTGCCCCTATGCTGAGATACAAATGCTGGCAATGACGCCTTCTTCCAAATTTCATGGATACCTGCCCCAGTCAATGTTCACTACCGGCAAAACGCTGTGGAACTACAGCATATTTGACCAATGTTTAGATACTCTGTTCAAAACAGTGAACTTTCTGTTCAAAACCTAACTTATCAGTAATTTAGATCACTGTAGATGGAAAGATGCTGCATTTGGACAGACAAATGAAGTTACATGTTTGAATAAGAAAAAATATTTAGTTTATAGTTTATTTATTTTATTTTACAGTAATTTAGATTTTTTTCCCCCTGTGCACCATAGTTCTTGGTGAATTGGCATGGAATTACTTTTTTTACGTAAAAGCAACACTACATACAATGATCTGTACAAAACACAGAGGATAAGTTTTGCAATGCAAAACACCTGGTGGTCATTTCAGCTAAAGACCTACTCAGCTAAAGACCTACTCAGGTGTTTTACATGTAATTTGTGCCTCGTTGAAAAAGGGCCTTCTTTGGCATTTGCTTTGGACTTCTTTACGTAGTTGGTATAGGAAAATGGATGCAGCAAGAGCAAGAGGCAGAGGCAGAGGAAGAGGAAGAGGAAGAGGTGGAGGTGGAGGTGGAGGTGAAGGTGAAGGTGAAGGTGGAGGTGGAGGTGGAGGTGGAGGTGGAGGTGAAGGTGGAGTAGGAGGAAGAGGAAGAGGTAGAGGGAGAGGAAGAGGTGGAGGTGGAGGTGAAGGTGAAGGTGAAGGTGGAGGTGGAGGTGGAGGTGAAGGTGGAGTAGGAGGAAGAGGAAGAGGTAGAGGAAGAGGAAGAGGTAGAGGAAGAGGAAGAGGTAGAGGAAGAAGGAGAGGTAGAGGAAGAGGAAGAGGGAGAGGGAGAGGAGCAGCAGCAGCAAGGACAGTTGTATCTGATGAAATCAGAGCAACTGTCATCGACCATGTAATCAATCATGGTCTGTCCATGAGGGAAGCTGGTCTGAGGGTTCAGCCGAACTTGCCAAGATCAACGGTGGCATCAATCGTGAGGGTTTTCACACAAACTAACAGGTACTATACAGTATTTACTGTATTTACAATTACAGTACATTTACCACACTCAATTGTGACATCTTTTGTGGGAGGTAAACCGACATATGAACACTGTCAGCAGATACTTGGCTTGGATTGTCATACTGTAATATTACAAACTTTATTACTGTAGTCCAAAGAAGTGTTTGTCTGTGTTTTTTCTCTTTTTTTCAATGCAACACTACAGGAAATCTATGCCAAACTGGAGGACACAGTAACATTTTATATATGCAATTGGCAATGCTTCAAGATGTTAGTGTTTTTTAGGTCATAGTGTTCTGAGAGGAATCATGTGTTAAGTTATGGCAGCATTGTTTGTGGTGTGGTTGTTGTAGTGCATTTTGCACCAAAGGTTAACAGATATGCAGAGGTGTGTGTCTCTAAAGCCCACTGTGTTAAGTGATAGGGAAAAGTGACCATAGTATGGGTACATGACCGAAAACGATAGGAAAAAACTGTAATTCGATTAGATAGAATTCATGTTTTTTACAATTGCATAAACAAAAGATACATGTACATGGCGGGGAATTACGTGGAAGAGCCTAAATCTGATGCAGTTGCTCTGATCGTTTGGCTTCCATGGTCGACTTCTGTGAAGTTGTGGGAGGCGGAGCTTATAGGCTTACAGCGGTTCCAGAACCTTCCAAGAGGAATGGGAGATTAATAAGAAATAGCCTTCTCGGAAATAGAGAAAACACATTACTCCCTACTAGTATTGGCTTTGCTCTCAAACTACCTCTATTGATAACATTTTTACAGACACAGTGATTTGCAATATCAAGGGCATATGTGTGACGGCATTGCATATATTTGGTATTCATTTTTTTGGACGAAGAAAATGTACTACTACTAGTCCATTTGTTTCAGAAAGAGAGTAACAGAGGGGGAGTAAGAGAGATAGAGAGAAAGAGAGGATGGAGAGAAATGACAAAGAAATAGATATACTTGGGTGCTTCTAAAGTGTCAAGGTTTTTTCACACATTTCCAGACAGAGGGAAATGAACAAACAGGCAAGAGAGATTGAATTTAATTGCAGAGAGAGAGAGAGAGAGAGAGAGAGAGAGAGAGAGAGAGAGAGAGAGAGAGAGAGAATAGAAAGAGAGAAAGAGAGAGGGAAAGACGTTATTTAATTCCGAATAGTGAGAATCTTGGAATGCAAAAGTGTGGAAGACAAGAGTTAAGTCGTAAATGCAGTTCAGTTAGAAGTGCATAGGAGGTGAGTGAAATAAGCAGCGTTTCCCCTCTGAGGTGCTATTGGTGATATCTCTTCTTCTTGTCTGTGTGCCTTACCGGGAGACAGATTCGGTACACCTATCCGTTACGCTTGACAGTTATGTCAGTCTACACGTTTTCTAACAGTATTAACAGTTATTTAGGTCATATTTTGAATCATTCATATTTAAAACCCGACCAGACGTTCGACCAAGCACAGAGAACTCTCCTATCTCAAAATCATAACAAACTGATATGAACGTTTGTTTTGTTTTGCTTTTTTATTCCTCCACAGCATGCTACGACGGATCAAAGGGGAGGAGGGCGTGGATACGTTCAGTAATCAAAGAGCCCTGATACTTCCAGCAACTGATTAAATGGTTGAACATGGCTGATGCAACGGCACGGCAACATAGCTCTTTCATGTTTCATCTGGAAAAGTATGTTCAAGCCGGCATGGACACGATGCCTCTCTACAAAGCAACGCATCTCACAATACCGTCGCTTGTCAATCCACAGAGCACTAAGTGATTCATGGCTGGATCGATGCTTTGACAGTTTCTGAATGCGCATTGTAGATTATTTTGAGATGATCATGAAGAAACACAGTTTTAAACATTTGCACTCATAAGTTCAACAAATTATTTGTTGCACTTCCTTGCAGTCAGGCATTAGATACAGACACATCGAATCAGGTTCACAGGCTCTCACATTTACACACACACACACTATATATATAGATATAATTATTATTACTTTAGCATCAATCATGCTTTGGGGAATGGTTTATGAGATTGGCAGACAATTAGCCATGAAATTCACTTTCTATATTGGAAGGGCTACAATTTCCCAGGGGGAGTGAAGTGAATCCCTTCAATGCAAATGTTCATAAAGAAGTGCGTTTGGTGGTGTGTGTGTGTGTGTGTGTGTGTGTGTGTGTGTGTGTGTGTGTGTGTGTGTGTGTGTGTGTGTGTGTGTGTGTGTGTGTGTGTGTGTGTGTGTGCGCGTGTGTGTGTGTGTGTGTGCGTGTGTGTGTGTGTGTGTTAGTGTGTGTGTGTGTGTGTGTGTGTGTGTGTTAGTGTGTGTGTGTGTGTGTGTGTGTGTTAGTGTGTGTGTGTGTGTGTGTGTGTGTGCGAGTCAGTGGGTGAGTGTGTGTGCATGCATGTGCATGCATGCACATGTCTCCAAACTTTCTTAGGACACATGAAATCTTAACATGATTCAATTTCGACGGATAAAAACATCTTAATTTAAAATGCATATATTTGTCTTACCAGATATGTATGAACTTGTGCCCGCTCACTGCTCAGAAACATTCCCATTGAAATGTTTCCTACTTGCAGGGATCATATGTTATTAACAACCCGAAGACTTGAAACATATGTACGACTAGCAATATGCAAATTTGACCCTTGACACATTATGCCTCACTGCTATTGGACTTGGCACAGAAAGGCATACTGTACCACTTACACTACTAATGAGCACAATGTCTCAGAGGCCAGGGGCATTGCCAGAGGTGGTTGATACACACTATGCTGTGGTATTAACAAACCTCCACAAATCGTAACCCCACCTCTTTCCTCCAATTCATTATCATTGCTTATCATCATTATTATTAGCGGGAGCTTATTTGTCTCACAATTTAGACGCATCATTCTGTCAGCGTTAATGTGTGTTGACACTCTGCTGGCTGAAGCCGTACCCTCTTGCTCCTCCTGGGGCCGGGCCTCAGAGCCGGCCGTGCTGTTTGGATGCGAACATGCTCAGTAAATTATCTGGATTTCCGCCGATGTCAGCTGAGACACCCTGAGGGCGTCCCCACGCAGTTCATCCAACGGGCTGCCGGGTTGAAGGCGGAGAGGGGGGGTGGGGTAGATCCGTCAGGTTGCAGGAGGTGTGCCGATCGTCGTGCCAAAGCCAAACAGAGAGACAATGATAGCGACGGCGGCAGTGGCGGCTGAGACGGCCATGAGAGGGTCAGCGTTTCTCCGAAGATGAAACCAGAGAAGGGAAAGTTGGAGAGAACAGAGACAAGACAGCCAGAGTGACAGAGGGAGGGAGAGATGGATGTTGATACGAGTGCTCTCTCACCCAATTCTGGAACCCCTGCAGCGTGAATTAACATTTCATGTTCAGTGCAAAATGTGAGTTGCTCTGGCTCTGCTGAGGGCTTGGTAAACTCTCATAAACTTGGCAGGCTCTGTAGAATTCTGAATTCTGCACTGGCAATTATAATCATATTTCCGCATGTGCATATCGCCTTGGGGCGTTATCGGAATTCGAATTTGCACTCTATCACCTCTAGAGTCAACAGTAAACTGTTGGCAGTACATTTTTGTACACAGTACATTCTGACAGTGGCCTGTGAAGTAGAAATCTTGATATGAACTGAAGCATGAATTGAAGCCACTAAAACTGTTATTTGCAGATCCCAGACCTTCCAAGCTTCAGCGCATCTATCTCCAGCAATGAGACCATTATTTCACTAACCCTCCACCACATGCTTTAATGAAAGGTTCTGTCCTTGTGAGCTGAAGAAGAAACCAAAAACCATTGTGCAGAGGCTTTGCCAAGTACTACTATGGAACAGAAATGAAACCCTGATCCTACAATCTGTCATATATAATGTAATGAATGTACTTTTTTCCCCTTCCCGTTCCTCCTGTTGTTCCGGTTAAGGTCACGGCCAGGCGCGGCCCTCCCTACAGGCGGGTCAGGCGGCCGCCTAGAGCGCCATTTAGAGGGGGGGCGCAAAATCATAAATGCGCGAAAAAAAAAAAAAAAAAAAAAAAAAAAAAATCATTTATTAGCCACGTAAGAACACGCGCCCCCCCCCCCCCCCCCCCCCCCCCCCGTCAACAATCGCTACCCCCCCCCCCCCCCTCCCCCCGTCAACAATCGCTTCACCCCCCCCCCCCCCCCCCCCCCCCGTCAACAATCGCTTCACACCCCCCCCCCCCCCCCCCCCCCCCCGTCAACAATCGCTTCATACACCCTACCCCTCGCCTAGAGCGCCAAATGTGCTGGGGCCGCCCCTGGTCACGGCTCTGGAAAGCAAACTAGGCTCCTCAAAATAGCTGACATTGTTCACCATCAAATACTGTCAACGCTGCTCCCACACTGGCTCTGTTAGCGCAAGCATTTTGAATATCTCTTCAAATCCCAAATGGAAAACATTTGTAAATCACGATGCAAAATCTAAACGGGCACTTTCACAAGAGATTGTTAAACCACGTCCCGAGGTATATTAATCTATGCTACATTTGATTCTAGTTGGTCTTCTGATCTTGAGTCACATGCTTGTTGTCGCATCATATGCTTAGCTCGGAGGCCTACGTCACCGGTCTTCAAGAAGTATAAAGCAAGGGGGGGTTGATTTATCCAAATTTCACTCTGATATCTCTGCTTTGCCCTCATGTTTGATTCTGCGATTCCTATTCCTTGCAATTCTATTATTAAACATGATTTGCAACTTAATCCAAAATAACCGCTACACCGTCGATGTGTCTCCAACGATTCTCTGAGATTATTCAAACCAAGGATGGCGTGCAAAGCTGACACCTATATGTGCGTGCACACATCAGATGTGTACCAAACGGCCAGTATGTGTCAACAGGCTGAGATAGTTGAAAGTGGGATGTGCCTTTCGTGTAAACAGATGATCTAGAGAATAAAAAGATTTATTCTCGTATGTATACGAATGCAAATCATTGTCTTATCACTGTCGTTAAAGCAGTCGTTTTACTAAAGCACAGGGAACGATTAACGCATCGTTCTAGCAAGTAATCATTCGTCATGGCCTGTACTTCTTACAGCAGTTAACCACAAGCAATGTTACTAAATACTCTTATGGTAAGTAACTTTAATGCAATCTTTTTTAAAAGAAACATTCCCCAACACCACCACTCGCCAGCAGGCAGGTATACATCTTTATATACGTGTTAAAAGGTTGAGGTTGCAGATGCTTTGCATCAAGGAGCTCTTTCATAGGTCGTACTCGTATAGGACGCCTTTCCCCGATGGCATCCTTGCAGGGAAGGACTTAATGATGCGCTCAATAGTGCAAACAATGACATTAGGAACAAACAAGGCTTGCATCTCCCCACATTGATGGCAGAGATAATTGTGGCTCGATTTGCATGAGAATCATAGTGGAACCAGTTGGGGTCCTGAGTAAATAAGGCTGCGCATAATGAGGCCGTATTCGTAATTAAAGGTGCAGTGTTACTAGCAATTAACCAATGACCTTAACAAATGTCAATCAAAACGTAATCTCCTGATCGTCAGGGCAGAGGCGAACGGAGAGATGGAGAGAGAGGGAGAGAGAGGAAGAGAGGGAAGAGAGCAAGGGAAAAATGTCAGCAAGCGCTGTGCTACCTTCCAGGATTTTTTTTCCAGGGTTTTGCTTTAATCCTCTACTTACACTGATTAGCAGCATTATCACTTGGCCATGGGAAGTATTTGAGTCCCTGTGCGCTATATTGGCTTTATGCACGCAGTTGAAATTCACAATGTGTAGACAAGGCCACGTCCTGTAATACACGTCGTTTTTTTTGTGCCGCCGTAAAGTAATTACAATCCATTATCGGCCAACAGGTCCCAGGGTTCGGGGTCAACACAGATTTGATCAAATTACCCGTAAAAAGTTGCGGCCCCGGGTTTTCTCTGTTAAATTTCATGAACTCACCCTAATTGATTCAGGACTGCCGGGGCCCAGTTGGCGTCAATCCATCACAGGGCCGCTACCTGCTCGGAATATAATAAAGACCCCTGGTTTGGTGTTTCCTGCGCACCTGCCTCTCCCTGCTTACTGCATTCCACACTCCTGCTGATGTCATGGCTTGTTTGAGAGACGGATTATAGAGCCAACCCAAGCAACACTCACACACCGTCCACTGTGTCCTAACAAGCCGTACATTCACACCCGTAACGGGGCCATCCAATGGAGGCTGAGATCCAGCATTGTGCACATCACTGTCAAACAACCCATTTTTTGGTATTTTTTGGTCACGTTTTCTTTGTTGCTCCTTCCAACATAACTACTCTTCTCTTCAAGAGCCAGTCGTTGGATTTACTGTTTCAATAAAACTGATGTAATTCCCCCCCCTCCCCCCCCCCCCCCCCTCCCTTCCGACCCTCAAACCCATTTTTGTCTTTATTACATTTATGGGCAGCCTGAATTATTCAACCAAACACAGTGACAGTGGGGCCAGAGTTATGGTGGTCATCATTGTGCATCGCCACTGATGTATCAGCACAATCAAACAGAAATAAATAAAAAATACACCGCAGAGCTCGGCTAAGTTGTGCTTCTGCCACCTGTCATAACACTTAATTGAAAGAAGGAGAGATAAAGCAGGTACTGCTTACCGCTTCTCCTCGCAAGTCTACTGCAATTGTAGCTTCGCTACAAACAGCTAGAGAGGGCAATCGGTGTTCAGTCCCATTACACAGAAGCATTCTCCACCGAGAACTCAGGAATTAAAAAAAAGGCATGTTTTATCTTTGCCGTCTGCAGACAATTACATCAAAGCCAGGAGGTAATAGTTTGTTTTTCTCCACCAAGTTCCTTATCTCCTTTCTACTAAGAAATCAACAAGAACGTTGTAACACATGCGTGTCAAGTGACTTTCAATGCTTGCTTGTATTGGCCTAAAGATCACTGAGGATTTAGAAGTGATGCACTGTTGTTAATTCTCTTCGCCTCCTTCCTCAAAGACATCCAGAAGGTTGCAGGGGGAAGCTTCCCCGTGACCAGCACCCACAGGGCGGAGCCGTTATCTCACGTCTCCTTCTAGGTGAAACCTTCCAGCTCAGAAGTCCCATCCCCTGCCCAGCCTTACTCACTCCATCATCATTCCCGATGTGTCAATCAGCCGAGTGCGGAGACTGAACACTCATCTCCCAAAGAGATTATATGTCATCAGAGGATGGAGGCACTCACAAATCCCCCCCCACCCCCCATCACACACTCAAACACTCTTCTTCTTGTTTCCCCTCGCTGAAGGGGCTTGAGAAGGAGCCCATTTCCTACTAGGTGACGGAGGAGGTGGAGGGGCTGTAAAGCACTAGAGAGGGCCTCATTACAATGCACTAGCATGTTGCTGGAAATAGTCTTGGTCAGGGGGCCTTAATCCCCACTGTGCTTAATGAGGGGCCACCCAGCCTCTTGGCGGGTCCAAGAAGGCATTAAGACTGCAGTGAGCAGGAAAGGGGTTGTGAGAGAGTGAGAGAGCTAGACAGAGAGATGGAAAGATTTAAAGCCTGTTTTTATACAGTATTACTCAAATTGTCCCAGTAATTTGTAAATTCGATTTTTTTTACATGGTTAACGACTTGCAATATTAAATGCATCACAATTTGCCAAAGCGCAACTGCTTCGGGAATTTTAATGTTTATTTTCCATGCCGATAAAGCTCTTTTGATAGTGCAATCTTGAAATGCA
Organism: Gadus chalcogrammus; assembly: GCF_026213295.1. Classification (NCBI taxonomy): domain Eukaryota; kingdom Metazoa; phylum Chordata; class Actinopteri; order Gadiformes; family Gadidae; genus Gadus; species Gadus chalcogrammus. The sequence goes on from NC_079424.1 coordinate 13,210,048, forward strand.
CTGTAAATAAATACAATTACGAGTATTAGTTATTTTTTATAAATTTTTATAAAAAAACAAAGAATCAGATAGTGATACAGAAATGGTGGAAATAGAGACAAGCTGCTGCCTTAGAGTGCCAGACCCGCGATGGCTGCTCAAGTGTGAGAGCGAAAGGGAAACTGTTTTGAGAGGTTAAGAATGTCACTTACCAAACAATTATGCAGAGAAAGCTTGCAACAGATGCAATGCTGTTACTTTAGTCCAATTGTGTTGTTACTGCCGAGAACTACGTATGAGGAGTATATTTTATATTATTGAAATGTGTGTTACGTTCGCAACATTTATACATTAGTAGTGATGTGAACAAAATGAATATGGGGAGAAAGTTGTTGGAAGTCGAGGCAGCATAGTTACCATGGCATGAGCAAAATTAGCTGAAGCCTCATCTATAATTAGAATATTGGCAGGGAAGGTATCTATGATGAAAAGACAGATTAATTGGTCGGATAGAAAGGTCATGTCTGTACGTGGTAGCCACATAGTTTAACCTTTTTCTGCAAGCAACTTTTAAGATGTCCATACAAATTAATGAACGTAAATGGCAAACAGGTGAATTGAGGTGTTATACATTTTAGCCAAACATCGCCGCAGGATTGACATTTGGATAAGGATACAATTTGGGTTTGAATGGTCATGTTAAAACGATGTGTGTTCAACATGAAGCCAATTACCTAGTTTACATATGAGTCATCTCATTAAGATTACATAGTGTTCACGCTTTTGTCCATCCCATTTCAGAACTTGGAACCTCAAAGTATAGCGTCTCTTTGTCTTTAACACTTGTGTTTGGCATACTAACAAATAAATGAAACAAGACAGCTCCCTCATTCAAGTGAATCCCGAGCCCTACGGAGTTATAAGACACTGTCCATGAAACAATAGCCCCGTGCATAATTGAATTGGTTATTTCTTTTCTTATTCTTTCAATAAACAATATATTCCCACAAGACGATACGCATACAAATTTTCCCCTGTCTCATTTTTACTTTTATTCAGTTTTTTTGGCAGGGTTTAATTAATCTACTTAATACACATATATCCCCTGGCTTTCTAGCTAGTCAAAGGAGCTGCCTTTCCCTGTGTTGCTGGGAGACTAGGCTCATTATGAAAGTCATTCATCCTAGTGTTGTTCTCCTGGGTCAATATGTGACTGGAGCACAGTGCGCACAGCTTGTTATGCAGTGAAATAGCTTCTTGTTCTTTTTTTAGATGGCAAATTAGCCAAACAATTACCCATCAACCCAAGTAGAAACTTGATTCTGGCCCGGAATTGTTCCGCCTGACCAGATCTGATAAAATGTTAACCTTGTCATCCCTGTGCAATGCATCTTAAATGATGCTTATAACATTAAATGCCCAGTATAACGTTCAACTTTGACTAGAAATGTGGATTATTCTGCGCAATCCGTTTGGTCCCGGCTAAAGGCGTGTTCATATCCAATTTAATATAAAATCATTGAGCATGTAGGGTCTAGGGATTAATGACTCCATACCTTTTGGCCGAGAGTCGGGTGTCAGAACCTCCAATTTTAGGCTGGGTCTTGTCAAATTCAAAGCACTAAACAATGCTTAAGAAGCCTATTGCTTTTTAATTTGGAATGAATTGTCCGCATTTGCATCAAATTTCTCATCATGGAATAAACTCTTCACATGGAATTCATGAGCGCATTGTTCACCACCTAATCACCACCAGCCCAATGTTACATCAAACACTTCTTGCCGGCGATAATAATCATATTATATGAAGCAGTGGAACATCTGTAACCCAAATAACTGATAAAAAAAAATGATAGGGCCCAAAATATGAACATTCCACATTTTTGTCCAATCAAATATCAAGCCAATCACAACCTGAACAAAATCAGTTCAGGGCAGCACCATTTAAGTATTTTGTCAAAACAGTTTTTTCAAATAGCCTATATTTGACAAATTTAATATTTTGTTTAAGAGAAATACGTCAATATTCCCCCTGTATGGATTTTCCCATTTAGACAACATCAAATAAAAACATCTCAATCTTAAATAAATTGTGCCACTCACAATTATCTTTCCCGTCTTTATCTAGTCTCGCTGCTGTTCATTGTTCATGTTGCTAACACACACACCCACACACACACACACAGACACACACACACACAGACACAGACACACACACACACACACACACACACACACACACACACACACACACACACACACACACACACACGTTTGGCACGTCTAAAAAGACCTCCAACATTTCTAAATCCGCTCCAATTGTCACAGAATCAACTCATTCGAAAAAAACAAGTAATAACTGCAGAACCCACCTCAGTCAACCCACTTCCACAGCAAACAAAGAACACTTCCTACAGGGCTTTGACTATCAACCCCCTCCATCCCCATCGCCACCCGCCCCCCGCCCCCCGCCCCCACTCCCCATGGAGATGGATGCTGGGCGAGGTGGCAGGGCATGCTGCTAAAGTCCCCGTGAGGAGGAGGAGGAGGAGGAAGCTGGACCATGGGCCCAGTGGCAGTGATTTCCTGCCAAATCGCTCTGTTATGATAAATCAGAGATCCCAGCTCCGGTTTTTCCGAGCCATCTATAAGTCTCATTGGAGGGGAGCCAGGGAGCCCAGGCGCAGCGGAGCCGCCGTGCTGGATGCAGAGAAATTAGCGAGTTACTCTGGTGCGCTGGCTGGTCCAACACACACTAATGACCATTATTTATATGTTGCTGTGAACCCAGTCCCAGACACTATCTACGTCAGGCCTTGGCTACCGGAATAAAAGCATTGCATTGCTAAGGGAGACAGGATAGAGAGAGTGGAGAGGAAGAATTGGCAGTCACCTGGCTTTGTTAATTGTGCTTATTTGCACTTATCAAAGCAATTATAGGCCCCCGTGAATACAAACTACACGGATGCGGCTAATGGCTTGAGTAAACTTTTTCGGCGAATTGTTTGGGTAAAAAAATAAAGCGAGAGAGAGAGAGAGAGATTGTTAAAAGTGGAAATACTTATATAGCAGAGCATATCGAAAATTGTATCTGTGGTATAATGCCAGGATGTGATTATTTTATTTTCACTGCGGTAGAAGATACCACGTTTGAACTACAATTGAAATTTCCCTTCTAAAGTGCCAGCTTCTTCTAAACAGCAGCCAGCAGGTGATACATGGTTAGCATTCATAGGAACGAATATAATGAAGTGCAGCGTTTATAGCTCAAAGCATGAGGGAGCGAAGAAAATTCAGCATGTGGCTCTTAGAAAACTGCGAAACATAATGAACAAAACAATGTTGATTTGGCGATTAAGATCTCTCCAGTAAAGTGATGCACATTGGATGTGTATCATGTCAGACAGACATTTATGAAATTATATGGATAACATCATTTATGGCTCTAATGTGTAGTCCCCGTGGATAGAATGGTTAACATATGTAATACATCTGAAATCCATTAAGTTAATATTTATTTACCCATACAATACATCTCAATTCATCAATAATACTAAGTGTTTTTAGTATTTTCCGTCCTATTAAGCAATCAATGGGTTTTTAATGTAAGTGTTATGGCATCTGTTCAAGTCACATGTTTATGGTACAGCATGATCAGTTTGAGTATAAGCTGGTCATAATACATCATTATGCTGAAAATATTTGGGGTATCTTTACATTTGCCTTCACCTCCTACTCTAAACCATTATAACCTCCCAACCTTACAACCTCAACCTGAAATAATGTAGACGAATAAAGAGACGGCTATTACATTCCAATGTCAGACTAATTGTTCTTGCGACCTCGACTAAGATAAATTAAACAGTAAAAATATCTAGCGAAATTCTTAATATAGAACTTGTAATAATATTCAATGTTGTATCAGAAAAGTAAATGTAAGAAACTACACGATGCAGTAACACATGGCTCAATGAATGCGTATAACCTATGACACCTCATCCAGCGCCTAGACCTAAACCAAAAATCTAAATAAATAGATGAACGTTGAGCTCAAGAGATGCAGGAAGGACAGAAAGATGGAGTAGAATATACAGTCGATGGATAGATCAATAGAGATGGACGGATGGATGGATAGTGATAAGACATAACTAATGGATCTGGAAGTCTCACTCTTCCGGGACTATTCCTGAACTTAATTTGCTCATCGAAATAAAAGCCATCTTGTTGCTTCTTTCGTGCTTCAGGAGTTGCATCCTGAATATTGTTCGTAAAATAAGTGACAGAGATCTGAGAACAGTAGGGGCTGGCAAGGACACGACATAGCGTGTGATCATCTCGCCATGGGCATTCGTTGTCTGTTTTGTTGCTCAGTTTTTGTGTGTTTATGTGTGTGCATGGCTGCACAAGTGCATGCATTTGTTTAAGGGAAAGGATTTGGATGCCAATGACAGGCAATGGAATTGACCTGGTGAGACAGCTTGTACACACCCCAGCATCTGTCCAGCCACACACACAAACACAAACACACGCACGCACGCACGCACGCACGCACGCACGCCACATGCACGCACGCACGCACAGCACCCGACGCAGACGCACGCACGCACTCACGCACGCACGCACGCACGCACGCACGCACGCACGCACGCACTCTACGCACCGCACGCAACGCACGCACGCAACTGCACGCACGCACGCACGCACGCACGCACGCACCGGCACGCGACGCAAACGCACTCACTCTTACCACGCAATCACGCACGCACTCAACGCACGCACTCACCACTCACTGCACTCATCTCACGCCTCACTCAACGCACCGCACGCACGAACCGCACGCACTCACCGAGCCACGCACGCACGCACGCACGCACTCACAGTCACGCACGCACGCACGCCGCACGCACGCACCGCTACCACGCAACTGCACGCACCGCACTCACGCACGACTCACTCACTCACGGCACGCCGCACGGCACGCAACGCACGCAAGCGCAGGCAGGCAGGCATGCAGGCGGCAGGCAGGCAGGCAGGCAGGCAGGCAGGCAGGCAGGCAGGCAGGCAGGCAGGCAGGCAGGCAGGCAGGCAGGCAGGCAGGCAGGCAGGCAGGCAGGCAGGCAGGCAGGCAGGCAGGCAGGCAGGCACGCACGCACGCACGCACACACACACACACACACACACACACACACACACACACACACACACACACACACACACATGCACACAGGGACACGCCAGCAGGTCCCCTGTGAAGCAGAACAGTACCCTGCAAACAGTCTGGACTATAACCCCTTGATATCACTTAGCAATCACGCCTTATTATGATGTTTATTCAATTCATCAAGGGCAGAAAAAGGAATCACAGAGGGGTGCGTGTGTGTGTGTGTGTGTGTATGTGTGTGTGTGTGTGTGTGTGTGTGTGTGTGTGTGTGTTCCTGCTCTGAAAAAATGTAAAGATGTCTTGTGTCACAGTCAGTTGTAAAATACAATGCAGCTCAGAGCCATTCATCTTTCTGGAAAGATTTCTTGTCACTGACGGGTCTTGAGGCCTATTTCCCGCCAAACGCAAACCACTGGTCTTGATAATCGAAAAGCACGCAAACGTCATGACAAATGGATAAACAACAGTGACAGTGGCTGTACGCTTTTTTATTCATATATATAGAACGTGCACATTACTTTCATGGGTGGAATTCGGTTTTGATGTAAAACTTGATCCTGCCGCTCCCACTCATTACATGGTGAATAATCAAGCCTTTTTTTGCCAATCACCACTTCCACCAGAGTTTAAACATTTACCAACTTGGAGCCAATTGAGTAAATCATCAAAAATAAATACCAGTGATTGCAGAATGGGACTGCAGCAGAGCAGTGCTCTGGGGAAATATGAAAGGGCTTGACAATACAAAGAATACTGAAGGCAGTGGGGGGAAGCGGGGACACCACCTCCACAGTTCATAGACTTGAGGCACATAGAACCTGGCTGGTATCACAATGTAAATATTACATGAGGCTGGTCATTGAGAAAGTAATTGGTTTCTTTGGAGTTGGCTGTGACTGCCTCTGAGATTTATAATGTTGACTTGCTGCACGAGACGAAGAGGATAATCACGGAGACAGTTTATCCCCAGAGCTATACCCCTCTCCTAACTCACCCCCACTTCGGCTAAGGATTGCCATTGTGATAGGGCAAGAAAGGTGTCAGGCTGAATTAACATGGGATGCATCATGCATTAGCAGGCTGAGACCTGGCAGAAGATGATGAAGAAGAAAAGCAACAGCAGGGTTTGATCTAGCGAAAGAAAAAGTTGCACAGAGTTTCACACACAGTTTTTGTGTACGTGCAGACCCTTTCATCTACTCCTAAATTGCATTTCGTGTCTCCGTCTCTGTCTTGCTCGGTATCACTCCTTCCACCACGCCAATTCACTTTGGGCTGAAGAAAAATTGATTTGCATAATGAGAGGATATCAAATTGACTGTACATGTGGGAGGAGAGCCATGGAAAGGCTCTTCTCTGGTGAGGCAGAGGCTATAGCCCGACGGCGGATGGGAGAAGGTGAAAGAAAAGAAACAATAAAATGCAATTATACAGCCTCCAGCAAAAACGTCATTCCGGCAGGAACAAATACTGAGATAGGCGGTTTGCATTATTTCATTTTACAAAGCCACAAAGACTCATTTAAAGCCGCAGCCAGCACTACAACAGCACAATTCCTCTAATCACCGGCACTGAAAAAGCCAAATTAGAATGTTGCAAACCCCGGCGATAGCCCCCGCCTACTAGCTGTTGTTACTAATTACATTTCTGTTATCATGCTAATGCTTGGCAGGGTTCAACACCAATCCCCCTCTAATTAGTTATTTGTTATTTCTCATTTAGGAGGACCCATTCTGTGAGCTTGGGATTGCTTGTGATCCTGATCCCAACGGATGACAGTGGCAGGGGGTGAACCGTGCAGAGGATGTTTTGTAGCACAGGGTAGCCACACGCCATGGGAAGTCTCTGAAGACACAAAAACGAATTTCAATATGGGCTACTATGTGTTCTTTTAGATGTTGAAACAAAAATAGTTAGTCATTTAGTTTTGATATGTAAGCCACGCCATTTTTCATGTTATCTTTCTTGTTATTATAGAGATCTTACACCCTTAATAACTTTCTTCCGCGGTCTATAAATGTCCATGTTCAGCTCAGTTCAGGTGCTTTTACAAGCAGTTGTATTAATCAAAGAAGGGGGAGAAGACTAGGCAGCTGTGGTGATAACAAGGGAAGGGGGGATAAGGGTCAGAATTCACTACAAGCACACACACAATACTAACTGAGACAGTAAACAAAGAACGCTGACTTGAGCCTCCACATCGAACAGCTGTGAGGAGAACAACAGACTCCCTGTGCACCCCATTGGCTGCTGTAGTTTTGCTGCAGAGCAGTATTCAAAATACAATCAAACAAGCTATCACTCATTACTTACATTCTCATAATAATAGAAGCATTCTCATAATAATAGTTATTTTAATCTGCAATTAATGCAAACAATACCATGGAGTTCTAATGGTCTTCAGAAAAACAATCTCACAAACATACGATTGTCCCCATTGCACTATTCAACATTGGTCCATGCGTTGTCCCATGCGTCTTGAGTGGAAAAATAATTAAAATATTCAAAAAGCATCAATATCATCCAAAGTTCAAAGACTCCTGGTTCTACAATGGTGGAATGAGTTCCCCATCGCTGAAACCCCACACACATAATCCGAAAACTAATTTCTTCAGACTGCCCACCTGCTCCATGAAAAATATATAAACAAATAATGATAATGGAATAAAAACATAAAAGAAAGGACTACATGGTGCCTGGGAGGTGACATGGAAGCCATGTGGTTCTATGAGCCTCATGTGTGCTTTATAAAACCACACATGCCCTTCGGTAAGTTGCAGGCGTGCTTTAACTATGTCGCTGGCACGCTTTAAGAATTAAAAAAGAACAAGAAATTGCTGTTTAGGTTATCTAGCTAGATAGCTAGACACCCTACACAATCATTTCTTGTTCTTGACGCATACTGACCACAGTACACAGGGCGTGTACTTTCATGACTGAGTGTTACTGAAAGCACGCGTGAGACTTACAAACGAGTGTAAATACTATAGCCTGGGTTCGCTACTAGTAAAATGCTTAAAATAGAGTGTGAGTGGGGAAGAAAACATCAGCTTTATATTTGTAATGTACTGCGTTCTACGTTGAACCGAAATAACGGCACAGAAATAATTTCATGAATACAGCCCCTTTAGTTATAACGATTTTACCATGAGCTCTTGGACATGTGTTGCTTGTTTCTGGACAAGGAAATGTTCAAAATGGCCTCTTGCCCTGCCTCTTATATAACCTCCCTGAAAATCACCTCGGCAGGCCTAAGACTCCCGGGGCCTAGGTTAAACCCTGTTACACATGGACATATATAGGCTTCTCGGATCCTCTCCCTCTCTCACTCACTGTCATATAAATAATAAATGAGCACTAAATCTTCATCCTCTTCCCCTCGGCAGGATTCAGAGGTGTGTGGTGAAGAGGTGTGAACCGAAGGGTTTTCTTGTACATAACAAACCTCTTTATTCCGCCAGGGAAACAGGATCCGTGGTGGTAAAACAGCATCCAACTTGTATGTGGCAGATTCGAAACATAACTCAAACCCTACATCCTCTTTTGGCACCCTTGACATACTTCAACAGATGTAAGCACCCGTGCGTTATGTACCGTGCCCCTCATACCTTATCCCACACAGACAGTCAATTCACCTTTTGAAAGCTTACTGATTAGCATCAGCGTTTCTTCGTCCCGGTCTCTTCTCTTTTCCAGTTAGAGTCAGACAACTTGTCCACTGAAGTGGCCTCAGAGTGGATCAGTGGGACCCAACTCACAGCTGACTATGGCTTCTGAGCATCTAGGATTCTAGGGTGACTGGATGTCTGTTACACGCATTGAGCCTCCTCCAAAAGTATATATATCTTTTTTATATATATATATATACATATATAGATATAAACAGACAAATACAATTAAATATAGATTTTTATTAAAGAAAGTCCTCAGATCATACGCAACATCCACTGTACTGAATTAAATGTTGGTGCTTTTGTTGAATATTCTATTTTGGCATTAATATCAATGCATGTTCTATGATCCATCAGAAGTCACCAGAGTATATCATACATGGTCACTGGTGTCACACATTGTGAACAAATGTTTCTTGTTGTGGAATAGAACAGCTGAAGAAAAGAAGGATGAATACATGAATAGTCAATCAGGAGAAAACACTTGTTGAACCAACGAACCCATCAGTTATCGTAAGTGCACACAATGTAAAAAAAACACCAGGACTACACTCTTTACAAAAGCCAAAAAGGAAAACGGAGTAAGAGAGTTTTTCCCCAAGCCTTAGATATGTTCAGTGCCCTGTCAAACCTCAGGTGAATTATAGTCTCCATTTAAAGGAGGATTGATCCAACCGAGGCAAGCTTTTTTAGGCCAACAGGGAAAGTGGTAAGCTTGCCTTCATGCAGACTGTGTGGCTGATATACGCTTTCCACCCACATCTAACTTCAGTGACAGGGTAAAACTGTAAGACTGGAAATTTGCTACCGGCTGTTTCCTTTACAGGCTTTCCCAGGAAGAAAAGCCCATGCTTGAAAACTCGGCCCAGTGGAGAGAGAGAGAATGCCTTGACACCTATTATATCCACCATTAAGCCTACATTGAGCGCTAGTGATGAGGCGCTGTATTGCTCTGTACCAGGCCTGGACAATCTATGTCAGCTCAATAAGGCTCTTTGTACTTACACCGAGCCTTCCGGAATAATCATGGTTCAAATTACTTCATTCAGTTTGGTTTTGGGCTGGAACAGAATAGGCCAAGAGCTGGAAAAGCTAGGAATCGCAAACAAACAAATCCTACTGCAGGTTTGGTTAGTTTGTGTGCAGGTCTGACTTTGTTTTTTATTTTTTCATTGCTTTTAGTTTTATTTATTGTTTTTTTGTTGCAGTGTTTTTTGTTAAAGCCTGGTGCCTCGAGGCAGCGCTGGCTAAGTGACAGCATATATTTTCCCCCCAAAACATTAGGAATGAAGGAGGGGTGACACTTGACGAGGGTGCAGGTGGAGCGATGGCCTAAGGGGAAGAAGGCGTCATCCTGCTGCTCTGCCGGGGCCTATGAGAGTGCAAGCCCACAGAAAAAGGCTCTCAAGGGCATCTACAAAGAGACATGTAAGAGGATCAAGCTAGCTTTCAACTGTGTAAACTAGCTATTTATGTTGTCAGATTTTCTATGCTGCCCTCTGAAAAAGAAGGGAATTTTGCCGGTTAACCAGAAAACAAGGAGTGGGAGATAGAGAAGTGGTGTTTGCTTGCAGCTTCTAGTAGGAATTTGCCGTTCTGCACAAAGTTGAGTTTGAAAAACTTGATGCCTTTAATTTAGATACTCTTCATTTTACCTCATTATTGTAACAAAGAACGAAGAACTGTAAAAAAAACAAAACCTGTTGTAATCCCTAAAGCAGAGATAATCCTGATGAAGTAGAGAGAATAAAATCAAAATCTCTGGTATATCAAATGCATATTAAAAACAGATTATAAAATCGTAGGGACATATCTGGTGCAAGCAAGGCAACATGTCCGTGGGGACCCTAAAAACGGAATATGTCCCCTAACTTAACTGTTTAACATAATTAAACAGTTTACCATCTATCCTTTACAATATTTGTAACACTGTTAATATGTCGGAATACAATGAAAGTTTGACATCATTTACAGAACCTTATCTTAAGAATGTATGACATCTTGATTCAAGGCCCCTCAATTGCCAATACAAAAAAGTGCATGTTAACATGGACATTTTTGTTGTGTTTACACGTCCAAATATGAAGGATTTGAGAGTGTATCTGCAACATTTTAAGACGTTATTTGCGCAAATGGCGTTCCGTAGCAACGTTTCTGCAACATTCAACATCACATTATTATAATGTACGCTGCAGTGATGTTCCTGCAACCATGCAACATTACATAAGGGATAATGTATAGAACGACCGGTCATTATCTGGAAAATAAGCCCCGACAGGGCAAACAGGACACCGACGCGCAGCGGAGGTGTCTTGCTTCGCCCTGAAGGGGCTTATTTTCAATAATGACCGGCGACGTTCTATACATTATCCCGCGTATTTCTACTTGCCGAAACGAAATACTAACATCACATGGTGTGTCTTTTAACAATTTATTTGTTACCAGCATTCGTAGTCTTGATCAGCAGAGCAATAGTCCGCCAAAGACGTTGACGTCGCTTAGCAATCGAGTACGCTGGGATTGCCAAGTTACCGGACTACTTGCGGAGTGGTACCAAAGACGTCATTATAGGCAAAAAATCCTTTGTTTACTTGGCAACGGTGAATAATCTAATATAATTCACTGCCGGAAGTTGTGAAGGGCCCATGCAAGTGAATGGAGCGTTCCACGGCATTGAGAAGACCTGTGTAATAAATAACTATAATTTAAGTTGCAGCACCTTTCATGCAACATTACAACATTACATTGCTATCATTTACGTTGCAACGACTTTCCCTGAAAGACGTGTGCTGATGACAACACTCTGGAATTGTACTTGCTAGGTTGCTAGGAGATAGCATGTGACTCTGTTAGTAGGGGATGAAAACTTTATTCACATACTTGAATTAATGAATAATTAGTTTTCGTTCCACCAATAAAAATCCTCATTAACTGTGTTTTGTTGTGTTCCTCTCTCAACTGTGAACATCAACAAAGTCGATGAACAATAACACAAGAGTGTGACGCAAATAATGCACTCCACAGTCCAGCAGAACACACAGAGTGGTGGTAAAGGAGCGGAGAGACTCGGGGCTTGTGGCCCCGTGTTGAACAGATGTCCTTCTTTATTGGAAGTGACAGGGATGCTGTGGATGCAGACTCCAACCTGGTAATGCAAACACAGTGCCAGATCAATTGTCTCTCACGTGGCAATGAGTTATAGTTATAGTATACAGTACCCAGGAGTCACTATTGAACGCCATAACTCACTGGCTGTCGACATAACTACTATTCATTGGACCATATAATTGGTATTTCTTTCAGCCCTGCCAATTAGTTTATAATTATGGGATGATTTTGGATGACATGTTTCAATATAATGCCGTTTTTTTCAAATGGCCAGCATGTCACACGACCGTGACCACGCCCCCCTACAATCAATCAGTATCTTTTTATTGTTAATTGTTTCCCCTGTCCTAATTATTTCAATGTGTCCATCTTGGTTTTTTCATTCTCTATTTTCCTTTATTCAGGCATTTGTCTACCTTTCTTTGGCCCTTTCTTTGTTGCTCCAAGATTGTTTCTCATATTTGTGTTATAATCCAAATCGTACTGCATCTCATGGCCGTTCAAAACGTACTTGCCTCGCCGCAACATTGAGTACCAGTAGGTCTCAGTAGTAATTTACTAAATGGATAAAATCAGATTCTTACAATCCATGTTTCCTACTTATGCAAAAATATCCGATCTACAATATATAAATATAACAAAAAGAAAAAAAAAAATGATTCAGATGCAGAGCCCTTAAATATAGACATTAAAAATGTAATCAGCATTGAAGTTTGCCTGTCTGTGCCTACAAGAGTTGCGTTTTGGGAATAAGCCCTTGAATCATCCCTCTAAGTGCATTTCGGTTCTGAGCCATAAGGACACTAGTGAGCTGCGTACTTTCATTTCAATGGGGTAGTTAACCATGATAGTCATTTCAATTGATTAACTTACTGGTCAAGAGTCTACACTTTCCGTATTACAAGATGTAGGATTTGTTATGATGCTATGCTTTGGGAAGACAATAACATGGCATGAAACTTATCTTTAAAAATATATGTTATATCGTTTGTTAATGATGTTAATAAGGCTACAATAAGGCGGTTACATTTTCCATCCTGCTCATTCATATGGGATCCCGAATGTTTAATCGATTGTAATGATCAGGCTAAGTGGCCAGGGAAGGGATGAAGATTGTGATATTAGAAGTGAAGACGACCATTCCCCCCCGAGCTGAACTGTCAATCACCCTGCCTCGGACCGCTGAGCGAATGAACCTGCGGTGCCCTTGGAGTTAAGGGGGAAGTGTTCTGATTTATAGCCGCACATTAATATGTTCACATATACAGGCTATCAGTGAGGAATGGCTTGTGCCGGGGTTACAACGAAAGCCTCGTTTGCGCTACAAAAGGAGCACAGTGACCAAGAGGAGCCCAGGGAGAGTTTAGCTGCTGAGGTTGGCATCTTACCCCCACTTTCATAGGATTACTCTCACCAGTGTCTCCGCAGAAGATTGGCTGATTAGTACTGCACGCATACACGCAAACTCGTAAGCACACATGCACACATGCACACGCGCACGCACACACACACACACACACACACACACACACACACACACACACACACACACACACACACACACACACACACACACACACACACACACACAGTCACAGTCAGATAATTGGTGCACAATCCCTCACATACACAGGAAGGCACAAAAACACACTCTTACTCACACACTCACATACATGACATAAATGCATACAAAGACTTCACACTGGCTGCTGCTATGACAGGGAATGTGTTGGACAATTATCTCCTTTTAATGTGCGAATAAACGAGGTGTTGGGAAGCTCACAGCTACGATTCATTACACCGAGCACTGCACTTTGACTTCTGTCAATTTGTAACTTGTCAAGTGCAACATAGAATGTTAATTTAGACTGTAATGGTATAAAAAGAGAATACTCTTAGTCTTTCCATGTAAGAAAGTGTATAACATGAGTAAGAAAATGATTGCATTGAATGCAGGATGTGTTGCTGCTATAGAAACGTCAAGCAAGACACCGTAGATGCATGGGGAATGATCAATTATGACTTAAAACAACCGGAAACCACAACTATTCTTCTTCTGGCTCCATCATTTAGAATGTGTTGCTGGCAACAGGAGGGCAGGGTTCAGGTGACAGGGGTTGTTTATGTTTCTCTGGTGCTTTTGTTGTGGTGAATTGATGACCTGCAGGTTGGCCACAATAAGACCTGGCTTGAAAGGGAAAGCCACGCAGCCTGAGGCATTATGTGTTCAAACATAATATTGTTTTGAAGCAGAACAAACTAACAAGGATAACCTCATGTCTGACTTTATATATTTTAAATCAAATTCCTAGTCAAGTTCTTTAAGTAGAGGGAGGAAATGCATCAAAGACGCAGTCACTGAAACTTTGCGTATTAATTGATCCTTCAGATATCCGCTGAAATGCACAGGGCGGGCCAAAGTTGCTTTCATAAAAACATTGAATCAAATCCAAAAGACAACTTAACAATAAATGATCCGCATTCATCAGTCGATAAGCTATAAAAACAACCCAGCCGACATTTCCTTTGAAAACCAATCAGAACACAAATTAACATGAAGTGCAAGCCTGAATTCTCAGCGGCCACTTTAGCAGCAGAGCAGAATGATGAAAGCAACTTGATGTGCGTCTCAAACCCGCTTGACTCTTGGACAATTACCATTAAGAGTTTTAGGGGCCAGCAATAGGGCACTCCGGTGATTGCTTCTCTTCTAGTTTGTCTCAGATTAGTCTATTTCCTGAATGTACCCCTGGTGCAAACCCAAGTGACATATACAATTATTTATTGTTCATTCCAAAGACATCTTCATCAAACAACAATTAGGAATACAGAAATCATGGATTATCGAGTAAAATTTTATAATAGATAGTAGACAGTAAGAGGTAGGCTTTAACAAATGGAAACTTAAATATTTATTGATTTTCATTAATTTCATTATTAAATTCCTCATACATTTGCAAATTTATGTCAACATTGAGGAGACTTGTGGGACACAAGTATGGTGGTGGCCAATGTCAGTAGTACATGTCCCATTTAAACTTCATATATATCCATCTTTGAAATCATAATTTTGCCCCTTCCCCGCCCCAGCAAACTTTAAAGGGAAAAATACTTAAAATACCATAGAATATAAAATGATATGAACGCATAATACAGACTCACACAGAAAATATGTATGAAATAACATTTTGTTTAGTCTTACATCATTCGTGCTGTTTGTGCCTTATTGCCTTATAACTGGCTATTAAGAGAAAAATATTTGTCCCTAATGTATGTAAAAATAATTGTCCCTAATTTATGACAATTAAAACTACGAAGACACTTGAACTTTAATTCATTGTAAAATAAAATCAATAAAAACACACAGGAAATTATTAAAAAATCCAACTGATATAAAACTGAATCAACAACTCTTTTATAATCACACTGTTTTTAATCATTGTTGTCTTTCTTTTGATAACCCTTTCCACTAGCAGTCAAAGATACAAGTGATTTTTTTCATTTTGTAAGAAATAATGTTAATAGAAAAAAAAGTCAAAGTTAAATCAAAATGTACATCTGCTGTGAACCAGACACGACGGTTTGACCATCCCAATTGTCCTTCTGTGTTGTCTCTGACAGTACGGTCTCAGAGTCCTCAAACCTCTTTTTGTATTTTTCCTCCACGTCCATGTTCAGCCTCACTCCATTCTCCACTTTCCTCCTCCCCCCTCTCCATCCTCCTCATTCAAAAATGTGGATCATGGTTCAAAATAAATAAATAAATACATAGAAATGAATAAATACATAAATATTTTCTCCTTAAATAAATACTTTAGCTTTTTTTGATAGTTTTGCCTTGGCCTGTTAAAATCGCAAACCCCCCCCACCCCTCCACAAAAAAAAATCTCCCTCTTCCTGGTTTCATTTTGAACGCTGATTCTTCCTGCTGTTTGCAACAGCTGAAGAAAAAAGAAAAGATTAATGTCAGTGACTTGAGAGAGAATACTCTGCCTGGAGACATATTTGAATGGTAATGTTTTCCTGCTTGGTGTGCTGGCAGTGCCCCCTTTCAACATGTCGGTGTGTACTCCCGCCTCGCCAGATGATGATTGAGTAACTATGCGCTACTGCGTTGTCTCTCATATCCACACCTCGGTTTTGTGTCTTGACACTCGGAAAACACGGAGAAACTGTCGTGCAAAAACCATCTAGACAGAAGGGGTTTCAGTCTTGCTTTTAATCGCATTGTCGTAAGAAAGTTCTTTACCAAAGTGGAGTTCAAAGTGTGGCGCCGCCTCATGTCATTATCCCATCAAAGAGGAGGTGCTCTCTGTTCTCACGAGGGTCCAGTCCTGTCTGATGATCCGACCGAGGTCAGGGGGTGAGGGGAGGAGGGGGAGGAGGAGGCCGAAGAGGAGGAGGAGCAGGAAGGAGGAGTCGGAGAGAGGGGGGCGACTAGGGTGATCGCGACGGCCTTCTGCTAGGAGCCGTCCTCCTCCGGGTTGGCCGGCGCGTAGTAGCCCGCCAGCTGCCTGAAGCGTGGGCCCCAGTCGCTGAGGTAGGAGAAATCCTGCTCCGACGCCGTGGACAGCGTGTGGATGGAGCTCAGCGACAGCGCCGGCGAGCTGGAGCCCTCGAAGGCGTACGTCTGGAACGAGTCGTAGGGCGGCACCGACAGGTCGGCGTCCGCCTGCTCCACCTTCTTGCGGATGTAGCCTTTGAAGAGGGAGAAGTCCGCCGGCGGTTCGTTCGCCGCCGCCGCCGCGGAGGCCGTGGCCGAGCCGGTCGCCGACCCGCCGCCGCCGCCAGCGCCGTTCCGGCCGGCCTGGACCCACTGCGGCAGGGAGCGGAGGTCCGGGGGCCCGGCGTCGGGGCCCTTGCTCTCGGGGAAGTCGTAAAGGTTCCTCAGGGCGCTCATGTCGTAGGCCTGCGTGTCCTGCTCGCCGCCGCCCTCGTCGTTGTACTTGATGACGTTGTCGCGCATGTCTTCCTCGTCCTCGGCGATCCGCTGGCCCTTCCGGTGGCGCTTCAGGGTCAGGATGAGCAGCACCAGCACTGAGAGAGAGAGAGAGAGAGAGAGAGCGAGAGAGAGAGAGAGAGAGAGAGAGGGAGAGAGAGGGAGAGAGAGAGGGAGAGAGAGGGGGGGAGAGAGAGAGAGAGAGAGAGAGAGAGAGAGAGAGAGAGAGAGAGAGAGAGAGAGAGAGAGAGAGAGAGAGAGGGAGAGAGAGGGAGAGAGAGAGAGAGGGGGGGAGAGAGAGAGAGAGAGAGGGAGAGGGAGAGAGAGAGGGAGAGGGAGAGGGAGAGGGAGAGAGAGAGAGAGAGAGAGAGAGAGAGAGAGCATGGTGAGAATGGGGATTTTGTTGTTGTCTTCGGTGGTCATCGATTGATGCACGTCGCCATACAGTGCACAAAAAGTGAGAAAATAGCAGTGAGAGTTTCGAATAGTTAATGTGAGCCCTGAACATTCCATGGACTCATGAATACTACCAGGTCCTTGTGGGATTTATTGGTAACACAAAAGCTGTGCGATAGAGAAGTTCCATTCTAAAACTGTTTTTAAAGTCCTTGAATTGGAGGAATTTCAGGTCTAAAGTTTGCAAAGACTAAACACAGTAGAGGTTTAAGAAGTTTCTTTGCCAGTAATTATACATACCATGAGACCGTCTGTGGTATATATAGATATATATGTGTATTATTTATTGATATATATACATACATATATATATATATATATATATTGTATATATATATACACAATCAGATCCTAACCATAGTTTGTTGGTTTGTTTGAAACTGAATTTACGCCGGATTTACTTCAAATCCGTCGTAATTAATGCATCAGCATGGATTTCTTTTCCCCATTCCCCTGTTTTTCAGAATGATCTGAAAGACTTGATGGAATCCAATTTGTGTATCAATAAGTCATGCAGAGCCTTGACCGTGTTGTTGCCTCTCAGCAGAGGCGACCTCTGCCCAGAGGCTCCCAGCCTCCCTTGGAACCGACGCAGGGGCCGCTACAGGTGAATTAACCGATGGACCAATCACAACGCATCGCTAAACGCACTAATGAGCGCAGAGGAAAACAAATGCTCATGCATCGCGATGAATCAATGAGCCTTTAATCTCGTGTTCGTTACTCCAATTACTATCTCCGGTCGTGATCAGACGAGTGTGGCGCGACCACGGCGCCACACTCCCCTCCGCTGGGCTTTGGGCTCTGTCTTGCTTTAATAGGTCAAACAGATCCGTTGACAGCCTGCGACAGCAGTCAGCAATCTTTTATAATTACCGGGGATCAGACAGGAAAAGTTGTATTTGTTTGTAGAAACTAATTAAGCAATCTTACAAAAGAGGTTTGCTTTACCGGTAAAGCACAGCCTCTCGTGTCATATTGTGATTACATCACAGTTTCAAAAATTAATAATATAGAACATCTGAATATAGCCATATGGTGGGGCAAATTAATCCTTCTTTGTTCTATGTTCATCATCTCCGTTTTCCTGGAAGTACATGGGGTCTGACTAATACCCAGAAACAATCCAACTAAACGGTAGTTTATCCCCAGCCAATGGGGATTGTCCAGCCACTAGGACACTTTCAAGACCCTGTTGTCGAGCAAGCCAGTCAACTTAAGCTAATGCTTCTAGCGATTCTGGGAATTCTAATTCTTATGCTAGTAAGGTAGTGATATGGGCCAAATCATCTGCAGAGTAATATCATAGTGATGAGTACTTTCATGTTTATTTGATCGCATTCTACAGGTAATGTACCAATCCAGTTGCTCGATTGGAACTACAACTTTGTGTTCTAATGAACACTGAGTCATTCTCATGTGAGATACAAGATATATTTATCATAAAAACATATTGAATCATAGACTGGAAAATCATTTTCGACCATTGGTTTACACATGTCAGTTATGAGCGTGTAGTTTTGCCATTCGCCATTCTTGCCAACCGGCGGCTGAAAACAATCCATGTTTGCAACTTGGGACATGATCTGCTGCCTTGCACCACTCTATGCTAAAAACCCATTAATATTCAAGCCTTAACAACGTCTAATGAAGTATAATACATTTAATGAAGATGAACTAGCCACTGAGATTCTCCGTGTTCGCTTGGTATTTGGAGAATTAAATCAGGATTCTTCCAACTGACTTGGAATGTTGACGTTTATTCTGCCCTCACATCCCACTGTGTATTTTCAATCGCTTTAGATGCATAGAAAATCCCACTGGGCCTTTATGAAGACATTATTAATAGGGTCACCATCTAGCAGTAACTTGTGAGTCTGGCACCCCGGCAGTCCGATGGCCCGTCTTCCCTGACAGCTCCGGGGCTGAGGCCGTGCTTGACTCTCTCTATACATTAAGGCTCTTTCCTCTCCCCCAACGCCTCAGGGTTGTAGAATCTGAACTGACTAAAACAAAATGCCACAACACAGCATGCCAGCTGTGAATGGTACGCGTGGACAGAATGGAAGTGCTCGGCTGTTTCTTCAGCCACACTGCTGGGTTTGCGGCTGGTTGTCTGCAGCCGACGCTGTATCTAGCAATAGCTTTCGTTTGTGTTATGCAAAGCCAGCGGGGGGGGCGTTGGCTCTTCCATGCTTTGGTAACTGACTGTGGGATCAAAGCGGTCCGTGTCCTTTCCTGATGCTAGTTGTGCACGCACACACACACATGCACGCTTGTACACACACACACACACACACACACACACACACACACACACACACACACACACACACACACACACACACACACACACACACACACACACACACACACACACACACACACAGACAACCTCATTAAAGTTTTTGGAGCTAATAAGAAGTAAAGCTGAACATCTATCGTAGTCAATATGAGGTGAGGTGCGGGACATAAACATGGACTTGTTCGTTTTGCAACAACAAAGGTTAGAGTGGAAATAAGCGCTAAGTTGATTTCCAACTCTCCTCCCCTCACATGGTCTAATGGGTGACGGGCAAAGAGTTCTGTGTTCAAGGGAGGGGGAACACTCCAGCCCCCATGTCTACGCTTTCTCAGCTATTTCTCTGTGATGATGCCATCTTCCCCCATTTCAAGAGCAGCCTTTTTGGTAAAAAAAAAGGCTGGGATGGTAAAATAACAAGATGATAAAGAAAATGTGTTAGATCCCCAAACAACATTTGCAACATGAACACATATAACAACAACAACAACAACAACAACAACAACAAAAAACACATCGTCAGGGTGATGCCAGACATGGTTGCTGATGCTACAAGGCTAGCTCCTCTGACAGTGGGGAAAGTTATGCCGTGCGAGCCCTTCAAGTGGAAAATATATGCGTACACAAAGTGACTTTCCCTGTCAGCACATGACTCCAAAAGCACGACTCTGCGGTTTATTTCCCTTCCCACCGCTCCACACCCATTATTCCCCTTTGCCGAGCCAAATTGCAAAACAACACCAGCGACACGCGTGTTAATCGCACAAACAACTTGTTGCCGTGGCCCTAATTGTCCCTTATTTTGTGTAAACGACGTGAATGCGGGCCGACGCGGGAGGACGAGGTGGGGTGTGCTGCGTCTGTGTGCGTGTGTGTTCCCTGCCTTCCGTGGCGGAAGGAAGAGACAACGCTGCCTGTCTCGGGAGGTGAGGGGGGGGGGGGGGGGGGAGATGTAGGGGGGGGGAGGTGTTGGGACGTGCTGGGGCTGGGGAGGAGGGGGGTAGAGTATGCGCTATCTGATAATGTGTAATCCCTCTGCTCCGTCATTGTTTACCAGGCTCCGTTGGACACCGGCGCCTCCATTCATTCCCGCTCGATTGTTCCGTTGCCGTAAACTGGATAAGTTAATTCTCTTTTCGGGGGGGCGGGGGGGGAGGGGGGGGGGGGGGTTGCAGGCGCACATCCGTGGGTTGGCTGTTCGACTCCGGAGCGCACTTCCATGCATGCCAAGAGTGGGGGAAGACAATTACTCTAAATCCACAGCGATGAGGATGGTAATTTGACTAGGGAACCTTGCAGTTGTGAACTCTGCCATGCATACAGATAAGCCCAAAGCGGAGGCTGATAGAAAGAAAAAATATATATTGGGGGCTGTGTGCAATGTATAATGAAGTCTGGTGATACACATCTCGGTGTTGGTATATCTTTCTTTCTTTTTTTTCCGCAAACAACAAAGACAATTTGTAGCAAGGTTTATCTTGGGATTAGGAGACGGTGTTCAATGGCGTTCTGTTCTCGAGTCAATAACTCATTTCAAAACGGTCACACTAATTTAAACGTAACGCACCGTCCAAATGTATATGATTTCAATATCACCACCTGGTCCGTACAAGGGTACCAGGGACTGTATGCAGCAACATCTTTCTTCTTATCACGATAGTACGAAAGCCCTGAAAGGCATCATAAAACGAATAAAGAAATATAGATATGAGGGGAGAAATATGTTTTTGTTAGAAGGCCTACATGATGAAAGAAAAATCGTTCTTATGACTTTGGGAATAGATGTTTGGCTCACTGTGTGTAAGGGTCGGTTTTCCCAAAATCGATTGGACGAGTTTTCAGAAAATCGTTAGGCAGGCTTTGGAGGAACGGTTCGTTGAGGCATACATTATGGTGAAACAGCACAAGTCCTTATGTGGCTGGAATGGGTCTCCTTTAGGGTCATCAGGGTTCTGTTCGATTCATGACAACATATGGAAGCCCCATGGTGCAGAGCTCCGTAATTTTTTCACAATGAGGAAAATGATCTATAAACACAGACAGCTATACCGTCATATTATGGATCACCTCTGGATCACCGCACATTTTTTTCCGTGTTTCAAAAGAGCAACAAATAACTGCCATGCGAGGGTATTTGGAAATCCAAAATGAATATAATAAAAAACTAGAAGGACATCCTCAAATATGAATAAGTGCCAGGAAATAAGTGTGCGGGCTGATTATATGGAAGGAATACTTAAATAAAACACATTTTCACTGATTCAGGAGTATTTAAATGGTAAAGCACTTTTTTAAAACTGTGGCCACTCAAAGCCCTTCCCAATGAACGCTTCCCATTCACCTCTTCATACACCGACAGCGGGGTCAACCATCCAAGGAAACCACCAGCTTGATGGAGCCGTTGCTGCTATAGGCGTCTTGCTCACGGGCACCTCGACACACAGCCAGGAGGAGCTGGTCCTCCTGTTGACAGAAGACCTGCTCCACCTCCTGAGCTACTGCAACAGCTCAGGAGACACTTAGGCCCAATCCCATTTCTACCCCTTACCCCTTCCCCCTCCCCCTTGTTTTGAAGGGGTAAGGGTAAGGGGTAAGGGGGAAGGGGGAAGGGGGAAGGGGGAAGGAGTATTAATGGGATTGGGCCTTAGCACCCTAAACGTTGGGTTCAAATTAGGACTGACACACCCTTTATATCTGAACACCCACATCTAATGAATGACGTAGATGAACTGCGGATCGACCAGCACATAGGAGCTGCAGCAACTACTAAGCAGTGAGGAGCCAATGCCTCCTATCGCTGTGTTTTCTTCAAAGTCCACTGGGGGGCGGTGAGCTTGCGAAGTCAAATCAGATTGGCAACGCAACTATTGCATCAACATACATTCTCAGGGCCCATACAATTTTTTTTTCTGTTTTATGTGTACGACGGGTCCAACCAACCAACACACACATGCAACTGCGCATCCTCTTGCATGCAGATGTTGGATACCATTTCTGACAAGACGCTTAATTTACCCTTGGGCAGCACCAGTTGCACTGGCCCACCAGTTCATCAAGGCAGATGGGAGGTAATTGGAATGGATGCCTGCAGATGCTTGAGTGTAGCGGAATGGATTCATCACAGAGAACCCCCACCACCACCACCACCAGCCCCCCTTAAACAAACTGATGGAGGAACTGTTTGTTTGTAGGGTAATTAGGCAGAAATTTGTTTTTAAATTTTTCTCATCAGTGCAACAATTGATGTAATAAGGATGGTCCACTGAGAGAGAGAGAGAGAGAGAGAGAGAGAGAGAGAGAGAGAGAGAGAGAGAGAGAGAGAGAGAGAGAGAGAGAGAGAGAGAGAGAGAGAGAGAGAGAGAGAGAGAGAGAGAGAGAGAGAGAGAGAGAGAGAGTGTGTGTGTGTGTGTGTGTGTGTGTGTGTGTGTGTGTGTGTGTGTGTGTGTGTGTGTGTGTCTGTGAGTGTGTGTGTGTGTGTGTGTGTGTGTGTGTGTGTGTGTGTGTGTGTGTGTGTGTGTGTGTGTGTGTGCGTTGTTTGCGCGTTTGTGTGAGTGTGTGTATACTTGTGTGTGTGTGTGTGTGTACACAAAGTGTTTACATGAGCACTATCAGCAGAGTGGGTTCTCAGATAGGCGCTCCAACACCAGTGGGGCTAGCACGTGCTACTCTAGCGCCCATCCTCACACCGACTCCGCCATCTGCTATTATCACCCGGGGATAACTGGTAACACACTGCTGTCCACACTGCTGTCCATCTCTGTCCCCATCCCCTCTCTCCCTAGTCATGCGGGCAGTGGACAGTCATGTGGACAGTAATATCAGGAGCACCAGATGTAACTGTCCAAACGAGGACTGGCAGAGACCAGGGAACTCCTGCTCAGCCCGTCCGTCAATGCCTCGATGAGGTAGACTGGGTAGCCCCGCCCATTCTGCCGGTGATTTGACTTCGCCCTGCACAAGGGGTTGGAGAAGAGCAATACATTTCTTTCTGCTTCCGATACGATTTTGCGGGAGCCAATCACCAAGCTGGCTTTGCCCCTTGGCGCGCTATTGGCTGGTTTAACACAATGACGACAGAGAAGCGACGGCAAGCAGCCAATCGTGTACAGAGTAATTTGAAATAGGCCTGTTGATCCCGCTTCTTGTGCTGAAGAAAATGACAGCAGCTTCCCCAGACCAACGTGCAATCTGCGATTGATCTTGGCCTGGCAATAGCCAGACTATCGATGAGGTGCTTTGCTGTCTGTTTCTACGGATCAAAATCTGGAAGCAAAAATCGCTATAAACTCCTCGGCCCCAATTAGTGTCTCTGGTATCAAAACAAGGGACACCGTGAAAACTGTTCCCAATTGATTCGACATTGTAGGCGTAATGTTCAACACAGTGATTCTGGGTAATGTAGTCTGTGCGCACCTTATAATTGCTTTTGGTTAAGGCACCTGAATCGGAATGAATAATAAATATATGAATGAAAAAACAACTGAAGACTCTGAACCATGCCAACCCATACATAGTCATTACATAACAAGAGTGGTGTTCACCGAAACCTCAACGTTGCCCTAA
>NC_079424.1:13239226-13366726 GCF_026213295.1 Gadus chalcogrammus
CAACACACACACGCACACACGCCCAATTTGCTTCGGCAAGCACACGCACGAGTCCGGGCGCGGGACTGTGAATGCGTGTGTGTTACACTGGCGTTTGCATGTCGGTGTGCCTGCTGTGTGTGCCAGCAGTGCAAACTGCTTGTATGAGTGGCATTTCCTAATGCCCTTCGCACACGTGTGAACACACAAACACACACACACACACACACACACACACACACACACACACTGATGCTCATGCATGGACACCCAGATGTAATGTGTGATCCAGCATGATAAAGTGGAGGGTGACGTCTGACGACAGTTTGACACAGCAGTGCGTTTGTGTGTGTGTCCCGGTCACTCGGGGTGGAGGAGCACTGGGGGCATTTGAGTCCCACCAGGACGGACACCCAGTTAATTAGAGCAAGGTTATGGTGTGTGTGTGCCCTATATGTGTGTATGTGTGTGGGTGTGTGTGTGTGTGAGGTGGCGTTGATGTGTTTGTTTGAGTTTTAATTAATACATGTGTGCGTGCGTGTTTGTTTGAGCATACGTTTTTGTGCGTGCGTGTGCGTGTGTGAGTGTGTTCTTGGGCCTATGTATACAAGCACACGCTTGAGGTACACATAGGACTTACTGAGCCGTACAATGCCAGATGTGTGTGTGTGTGTGGTCACGTGTGCAGGGGAGGGGGAGGGGGGTGGGAGGGGCTGGCGGACCCCCCAGCTTCCGCACGGTGACATTTCCCGAGCACGCGGCACTCCCCTGACATTCTCCGGGTGTCAGATCCATCTTGATTTAGCCGGCCGTCGCATTCACTCTGGGGCGCGTCACTAAAAGCTCTGGTAAGCAGGGGCCTTGAAATCATCTATTCCCACTCGGAACGACGTTGGCAAAAAGTGTGATGGAAAAAAAAACACCCACGCAGATTAAAGATAAAAGGTAGACGACTAAAGCTAAGTCATCACTTAAAAGCCATGGCGCTTCTTTAACCTAATGTTACGTCATTAAGGAACGCTGTGTTTGTGCTGTCTTTGTTGGACGGGAGGCTCGATTCGTGATGAAAAACGATGCACATTGTTGACATTTGGTGGAGCAGAGAGAGGAGGGTGGCCCATGGGAGCTTAAGGTACTTAAGGCTATTGAACCTGCATTCATTTGAAAGGATAATAAAAATCTCTATGATATTTTAATTACTGTAAAATATGCTTGTCAGCAGAAAGTCGAAATTACTTCATCGAATTAATGACAAGTGAAATGATATTGCTCATAGTTTCAAACCATGGTGGCTTCATATTTCTGATTCCGATTTGTTAGGATGGGCCACTGTAACAGTATGCGTGATATTTGTTGTTATCACATGCTTAGAACACTTGACTTTTGAGTAGCAAAGAGGACTATATATATTGAAAGAGAGAGAAAGAGAAGGGTTAAGCCTGTTGAGTACACTCAATATATATCTATATATATTGTACTCAGCAAACGTAACCATTCTCCTCTTGAGAACACAGGATGGACACCTCGTAGATAAACAAACTACACACAATCTGTCCTATGTGTTAAACCACGCCAATTTGCTGTAGGGCACTGGGTGTGTCACCTTTCACATCCCAGAGAGTGAAGTGTCGATTGCTGGAAGCGTCTGGGACCAGGTTGAAGTGGAAGTGATGTCCTGACTGGGGTTCATCTCGGTCCACCACGCTAATGGTGTGAATCAGCTGCAGAGAGAGGAAGAACAGCAGATATGTTTGTCCTCTCTTACAACTGGCCTTGGGATTATTTACACAGTTCTGAGGAGGACCAGGTCAATGAGGGCACCTTAATTGGAAATCTCTACTTGTTAATAGGTCTCTGCAACATGCAGCATACAGTATATGAAGAGATCGTCATCGGCAAACATAACAAGCAATAGGACTCAAGTTTGTATTGGTTAACATGCTTTTGTCTGGGGAAGGAGTTTAAGATAAATGTGTGTGTGTGTGAACACAAAAAAAATGGAGGCATTCAATAAGATGCCAATGAATAATTGATAAGCAAATGAATGTTGGCAAAATCGTATGGATTTTGGCTTAACTGAACAGAACACTGTATCGACTTTAACTCTTAATTGTTTTCCTCTTCTTTCCCTACTTCCTAGGTGAACACTTAATACTGAATAGAACATTATATAGACACTGAACAGAACACAATTTTTAGATGCAGTATGATTTTTTCCCCTTTCAGATGTTATCAAGACTAAATATCCTTGCAATGGTGCACAGGAAGCGTGCCGTCTACTTTGTGTATTGGGCTCTAAGGAGACAATGCACTGAGACAAGCAATCTCCCTAAAATCCACTCCTGGCTTTCCTCATTACTGTAGAACCCTGTCGTAGAGGGCTTACACGATTCATTTTGTTGTTTGGAAGTCAGCAAATCACTAATGAGATTTTTTTTTAACCAAATATCCCGAGCAAAGATCCTTACACTGTTGCGAGGGGCAGCAGTGCACAAATAAACTGACTGTGTTATTCCAACCGACTTTAGGGACATTTTTCTGGTTCACATTATTAGTTATGTTTTATTCCTATGCTGTTTTGCAACAATTACACCAAACACACACACACAAACCTACACATGCATGCGCACATATCCAACCATCCACACACATATACCCACACCCGTGCATAAGCGCACTCACACATACACACAATCACACACGCACACACACACACACACACACACACACACACACACTAGAAATGTGTAGTAGAAATAAGTCAGTTGCTTAATGGTGTTGCCGTGGAGACAGAACAAACGGTCTCTGTGCACCTCTAGGTGATGGAATGCTAGGTGCAAGATGGATCGAATTGTTCTGTCTGATCTCTCAGAGACTCTGTACACAAGATAAGCACTGGGGGAATAAGTAAAGCCTTTACTTGGCCCTTACTGTTCACGTCTGCTGATGGATCACAGCGATCAGAGATACTAAATGGGACTCCGTACAACTGACCATCTCTCTCTTTCTCTTTCTGGTGTTGATTTGGGTAACAGTCATCTTGCAGTCCTACTATGTTGTAGAATAGCTTCAGGGGGGAGACGGCAGAGGCCGTGGAAAACTGGCCAAGGAACTGCACGAGGTGGACTTGGTTCTTGTTTTATCACAGTAATATTCTCCAAAAGAAAATGAATTTGCACAAGTGAATGAAGCATGGAAAAGGAAATAAGTGTGTCTCTCCAGTGGCCAGTCTACAGGGTGCTGATTTCAAACTTTTACAGCCACTTTAACAGTTTATGAGTGCTGACCAAGTCTTTGTGTCTGTAAGCGTCAACGGCGCTTACAGGTCTCTTACTCCAAATTTCTGAAAAACAGGCGGTTTATAACAATAAAAAAAAGTGCTGCCCTTTCACAATATTAATAAAGATAATCAAGATAATCGCATAATATTATAATCCGTAATTCTAAATAGTTATTATTATAATTATTTAGCCTAGGCTTTACATATACTTTTCATTTGCATTCACCTAATATTATAAGCACATGTAAATATGTTTTTTAGCTTTTTAATTAATAAACTTGATCTGTCAATATACATTGCCCATGGGTGATATTGTAACCTTTTGCCTGTGACAACAATATTTTTTACTCCAGCCTATGCAACTGTAAATCTGAGTTTTTGCACAAGTTCAACAACAAGTTGAAGAATCTACCATTTAGACAACTAAATTGAGCTAAAAGTTCAATGACTAGCAAGCAATGGTTAGGTGAATATATGTGAATTTGTGAATATATGAATGGAAATGTATATGCACAACACAACAAAGCCACTTTGTGAAATCCGTGCCCATAAAAGAGACATCCTTTTTGGGGGATTTTATTTTTGCTCATCTTCAATTACAGCCGCGTGTAGCCAGTTGTCCTCACATGAAGCGAAAGCAATTAGCGTGCAGCAGCCTTCTCCTATGAGGTTATAGTTGTGTGAATAACGAAAAGTGTTTGCCTACAATTTCTTGCACATTCCAAAAAAAAATCGAAACCACGTGAAGCCTGTTCTCCAGCATGTAGGCTGGTTGTTGCATGCTATAACCAAGATGAATGAAATGGGTCTGTGTCTGTGGTTAGCCTAATTGGATTGGACTCAGGGAGGAACAGCATTAAATGCAGGGCGTACATATGTTGTCTCAGCGACTGTGTAGGATAACTCTGTGTCTCGCTATAGCTCTAAGTAACGTGTTCAGCTCCTGCCATCTGCAAATTTGAAGTTGATCGGCTGATTACATTGCGTAAATCGGCCGATAATATTACTAAATTGCTGATCGATCACTTATCCTAACTGATGCACCGCTTGATAAGCCACTGATCGGCCACCGGTCAGACCTGATAGCTAGATCAGATCTTGTACTGGAATCCCAGCTGCAAACAAGCCCTTGACTATGGCCCCCGCGGGAGGTCAAAGGACTTCAAGGGCACTGGTGACTCAGCCTGCCGCCATGCCCACTTACAGCCCCTTCTGAGCGGGCCTTTTCAAACAAAGCAGCTCTTCAGAGATGACATAACCCTCCTAGTTAGTCAGTCAGTCACGGAACAAGCTTAGTCAGAGCCCCCCCCCCCCCCCCCCACACACACCCCTGAAAGCCTGTGGGGATGATGTGACCTACTCTTTGATTCCCAAAAGACATAGGAAATGTGATGTGAGTTCAGGGCAGAGAGAGAAAGACAGCAGAGAGAGGACAGGGAGAGACAGATAGAGACCGAGAGAGAGAGGGGGGGGGGGGGGGGGGGGGGGGTGGGGGTTCAACTTCTTCAGATAACATGATGTTGGATTTCAATGACGGAGACAGAAAAACTCAAACAACTGAAGCGGGAAGCATATGCAAACATCTGACTGAGTGACGCTGCTGTGTCTTGTGTCTGGCGTGTCAGGCGTTAAGCCTATTCCGAGCGAGACACGCACGGACATCATCTCATGTGGAACACATTAGAAACGCATCAATATTGCATTTGACCTTTACGCTTCGGACGACTTTGACTCTAAGTGTGAGTCAAAGGCGCGTTACGAAGCAGCATGAAAGAGCACCCGAGTGCGCACCCGAGTGCGCTGCGGATGCAGATTCCCAGCTCGGCGTATTGCCTTAGAACCTCGACAGTGAGTATTCTGTCTGTTTTATCAAGCACTCCTCCAAAATGCCTGTGTGGACGACTGCACTCGTGAGACACAAACACACATACACACACACACACACATACACACACACACACACCGGTCGCTAACGCACACAGACACACACACACTGAAATACAATACATGAATCATGCAGTGAGGAAGACAACATCTTCACTTCATATTTCACACCACAGAGCCGGCAGATCCAGCGATATATTAAAAAGGGTACAGCTCACTGCACCTTATTCACAACGGCCGACCTTTCGTTACACTCCACACTTTGAACTGCCTGCTTCACACCCCCTGCGTCTTTGTTTCAAGACCAAGGGTCCCAAAAGCGCCAGACAACATATAAAGATGCAGATTTTCTCTCCGTGAGTAGACACAGTGGGGGGGGGGGGTTTGGGGGGCGCTTAGGTGGCGTCCTGTGGGGTGTTGTGTGTGTGTGTGTGTGTGTGTCTGTTGGTGTGCATGAAAGAGAGTGTCTGTGTGTGTCTGAGTTTAGGTGTGTGTGTGTGTGTGTGTGTGTGTGTGTGTGTGTGTGTGTGTGTGTGTGTGTGTGTGTGTGTGTGTGTGTGTGTGTGTGTGTGTGTGTACTTGTTAGAAGCAGCAGCCTGAGAGAGAGAGAGAGAGAGAGAGAGTGGTAGAGAGAGTAGGTAGGTAAATGGAGGGCGAGAGAGAGAGTATAAGTGCGAGAGGTAAACAAGTTAGGAGTAGTAGTGAGAAAGGGAGATAGACAAGAGAGAGAGACAGTGAAAGACAGAGAGAGTATGAGTACGAGAGGAAAACAAGTGAGGAGTAGTTTGGAGAGGGAGAGAGAGAGAGAGAGAGATAGAGAGAGAGAGAGAGAGAGAGAGAGAGAGAGAGAGAGAGAGAGAGAGAGAGAGAGAGAGAGAGAGAGAGAGAGAGAGAGAGAGAGAGAGAGAGAGAGAGAGAGTGTATGAGTTTTTGTGTGTGTGTGTGTGTGTGGTAGTTTATTGAGCAGCCAGTTTCATCTCCCTCAAGCCCAGTCACTAATTCGATTTCTGTCCAACTGCCTCCTTATGTGACCCAACCCCTTGAGTATCCTGCCGCATCTGGACAACTCCACGACGATAATTCCCCCCCACCCCAAAAAAAAACTTCTAACTTTATAACAAATAATAAATACAGAAATAAATCTACACACAAACCAAACATCTCAAGTATTGCAGAGTGTGTCAAGTTCAAGGTCGTCAGAGGATTTCTGCTGCTGCAAATAGGCAGACGATGTGATTCATGTATTTATATATCATGTCATTATTTCATATTTTCATGTATATATTACCAATGATATCATATATAAATACACAATATAATAAAATGCCATCGACACCATGAACAAAGGTGTATTAACAGGATTGATAGTAGAAGTAGAGGAATATTGGTTAGAAATGTGAGTGCACATAAAACAATTGTGCATGCTTCATGTTCTCATCTTCCTATCACTTTGATTTAAAAAGAAAGTGGACTTTTGGTTTAAACTAGCACGAACCCTTCCTACTCTTGATATCCTAAAGACAAACAGTCTGTCTGAACATACTGTTTTGTAACCCTTTGCTGAACCTTGGGTTACTTTCTAACTCCCTCTTAGCTGTGATTCATTTCTCTGTGTGTGTGTCTGAAATTGATCCGCCAAAACTGTTTGCTTATGTTATTTGCAGCGGTGTGCTGTCAGAGTATCATTACTCTGTTATGGTAGTGTTTACTCTTACAAGCAGAGCTCCTCTCTTCTACTCTATAATCTTCAGTCAGCCAAAAAATAGAACCTGAAAAAAACCACAACCAACAAAAAAAGATGACAATGTGCTTGAAGCTGGACATCCTCTATCGTTGACTCACTGAACTCCGTCAGACTCAGACCGCTAATGCTGTGTGAACAACAGGGGCAGGAAGTCACTTATTACTGTGTGGGCCCAGCCTCGCTGGAGATATGTCCCCGTGTTCAAGCTGCCTAGCAATACACCCCATTCTTTGATAACCTCAACCCCATCTCCTTCCCCATCCTCACCCCTCCCTCACCCCTGACCTCAACCCATCCTCAACCCCATCCTCAACCCTCCCTCACCCCCGCCCCCACCCCTCCCTCACCCTCACCCCCATCCTCAACCCCGCCCTCAAGCCTCCCTCACCCAAATCCTCACCCGCCCGTCAACCCATCCTCAGCCCCTCCCTAAACCCTCCCTCACCCCCATTCTCACCCCGCCCTCAACCCCATCCTCACCCCCGCCCTAAACCTTCCCTCACCCCCATCCTCACCCCCATCCATACCCTCATCCTCAACCCTGCCGTAAAACCTGCATTCCTTACCTGTGTCCTCACCCTCTTCCCCACCTGGCCATCCTCACACCATTATTCACCCCTTTCCTCATGTCGTCTCCGCCACTTTCCTCCCGCCGATCTTCATCCCCCACCCTCAGCGCCCACACCCATCCGAGAACTCACCCTCAACCTCACCAACATTCTCAAACCCCCTCCCTCGCTCCCAGACACTCACCCCATCCTCTCTCCTCCCTCCCCCTGCCCATCCTCCCCTCTATCATCCACCCATCCTCACCCCATGTCCACCCTGCCCTCACCCTATGATCCTTCACAGCCTCACTCCCGTCCCCTCCATCCATCAACCCTTCCCATCCCTCCCCTCATCCTTAACCCAATTCCTTGAGTCTTTTTTTCTTCTTCCTTCTAACAGAATATACAGTATGCCCTCCAAACACACACACAAACACACACACATACACACACAAATACAAAATGCGTTCTCATGCCAACAGCCCGATTCAAGAACAACCTTGACGCAGCGCTAAATGCTAACACTAAGCTAAGCTGATTCTCCGCAGCGGCAGATAAGAGCCCCGGTGCTGGGGGAGGCAAACCTCATTAGCCTAGCTTACATGGCAGCCTGATCTGACGCGCTACGCATGTGACAGTGACACGCTGTAATGCTAAGGTGCGTGCCAGTCCCCATGCCATGCGTGCACGGGGGTGTGTGGAAGGGAAGAGAGAAGGGGGATGGAGGGAGGAAGGAGGGAGGAGATGTATACCAGTCATCATGACAATTTTCCCATCTCCGTCGTTGACATCTTCTTTCTTAGTACTGCAACTCACGTCTGGATAAGCAGGATATATATCGGTATCTTGTGTAAAAATAACACTTTGCCAAAGCAAGCTCATTTGAGGTTTAAGGACCTTCTTATAAGCCTTGTAAGTCGAAGCAGCCTTTTGAGACCATCCTGATCTCATGATTTCAAATTCTGTGTCTGAAGATCAATCTTGGCTCGAGCCCATCGAAGCCTCCCCCTAAAATATAACACTGATAGGAACAATCGTTGCTATTGGGGAGGACGCTTAAGTTAATGATGAAGCAAAGAGTGTTGTTAAGACTCTAGAGGATTTCTACAACAATGGTGTCGCTTAAGGAAAGTGTAGCAATCAATGGAGCAAGTGCAACACTTCTGCCATTAGAGACGTATGCAAAAGTAGGTTTGCTCTACTTCCGACTTGAACTGAGAATGAGTGTCAAAAATGTATTGAATTTGATCGGCTTGTTATTTTTGAACTGTGTGCAGATTAATTGTTGCCCCACCAAGGCCAGACTTTTGTTTAAGGCAATACACAAACTTGAATATGTGGATTGTCTCACAAGCAGAAAGAAGGAATACTGTTAAATAAGGCAATGGGGAAGAAAGATGTGTGCCTCTGATATTTTTTCTTCCTTAATAATTATATGTGTTTGTTATTTTGGAGAAATTGGTCAGATCAAAGGACAGCTGCTTCGATTCGATTGGTTGGAAAAACACAGAGCACTGTTCCAAAACAGCCCATTCACAAGGTTTGTTGCTGTGGGATAATCACTTTGACCCAGAGTCAATATTCTTTCTTTAACGTCTCTTGCTGGGAAAAGAAAAAATGTTGAACTGAAACTAAAATTGAAGGGCACACACTGACCTTCCTCTTGAAGGACCTTTAACACAGACTGAAATGTGAAATAAATACACAGACTTATTCAGGTCAGAGGACTACAATGAGTTCAGTACGGTACAAAGCGGTCAGATTGTGTCACTTTATGTGCCCTATTGACTTGTTGCTATTGTAGGAATTGTCGCTATGATGGGTATCAGTGACCAGTCACTGGTATAACAATACATTGACCTAAACGTTTTCACTCCAAGAGACGGTGAGAAAAAACACGTTAATATTCAAGAATCAAATTAAAAAACTGATTAATTATTTACCATGAAATATATTAGTTCCAGGAGTCAAATAGGGATGGCTATACGTACGCACAATGACAACAATATTTGGTTTCATACAGGCACTATTGTATACGAGACAGCTTGATTGAATACATTGGGGCGTAGAATTAATGTGTTTTCACATAATTAGCGAAAATAAAAACTGCTATCAATCATGGGGTACTCGTAACCCCAGGAGGGGAGGGGGGCAAATAAAACAGGCAAATACTCTGATCTTTAATATATAAATATATCCCACAGGCTTAAATAATATGACTCTCATTGAATGGCAAATGAGCCCAGCTTGCTGTGCATATGTGCATATGTGCGTACATACAGGCTCTCTCTTGCGGAGAAAGAGCCTGTATGTATGTTTTGGCTTGTGTATGTCATTACCCCGAATCCATCATGCACAATGCGTTGTGGAGTTAGCCTCTCGTTACTCATGGGAAGCAGTTCAAATGGTTATGCTCCAGGGCTCCCAGACCCCTACACACAGGGAGGGCCAAGGCCAGTCACTCAGTGCCGCAGTATTGTGCAGCATGGAAAAAACTAAATGTTCATTCCACTCACAAACCAGGGACGCTATGGCAGGAACCCAGGGCACCCCCTCCGGCTAGCTTGTTTAGGGAATGACTAAAATAATCCCAGTAAGCTCTTTGAATTAGAACACTGCAGAACCCCGAAAGGAGTTTGTTTGGTGCTCCCTTCACTTTTATGCAATAAGCCAGTGGGGTCACATTACTGCATTCCCCCCTTCAACTTCATCTTAAAATGGTGAATGCGTGGTTTGTATCATTGTAAAAAACAAAAGGAAACAACCTTTTATGATTAAATTCTTCTTCAACGAAAGGAGCATACTTTAAAGTCACGTTTTAATTAGTTATGAACTCCATTCCAAACATAAAGCCACAATCCCAGAAAGGTTGATGCACGATTCTAGCATTCTGCTTTCTATTCTGGGGCCACTTATAGTTGGAACATTTGTCTTGTTTGGCGACTGTCCATATACATATACACAACTTCAACTGCACAAACCTTAAACACAACCAAACACAATTTTGGTTATTAAATTTACAAAACGGCCCGAATCAAACACATATCCCAAGCGTCCCAAACAGCGGACCTCGTGGGGTGGTGAATGGGCTTCAGACTGCATTTGATCCAAGGCACATTCTCACTCAAGCTCAGCTGATTACTAAAACCGAGGAGAATAAAATACAACCTCACCGAGACCAAAGAAGAAAGGGCTGGAAGTATGTAACACATCAAAGAACAAAATACTTTAGCATTGAAGGAACTCTAAGTCGAGATGGACGGATAGAGAAAAGATTATTTCTTTGAGTTCATGATGAATTCCAAGTATTTTACCGAATGTGCAGTTCAAGCATCAAACCAAGGTTGCCTTTCTGTCTCGTCTTCTTTTCATTTCGCCAGGAAGACTAATCGTCGTTGTGGGAGAGCTGCATGAAGGTTAATGTGGTCTCTGGCGGAGGAGACGGAAGAGGTAGGCTAGTGCATGCTAGGAGAAAGATGGGACCAGACCACCGTCAGAACGGCTGTAGCAAGGCTGTGTGCCGGCTCAGGGATGACACGGTTTGGATCTCAGAGAGAGAGAGAGAGAGAGAGAGAGAGAGAGATAGAGAGAGAGAGAGAGAGAGAGAGACTTGTACCTGTCGCTTCCAGCATGAAGCAACCCCAACTCAAATACACACAAACTCAAAAGAGCCCTTATCTGTTAAT
Organism: Gadus chalcogrammus; assembly: GCF_026213295.1. NCBI lineage: Eukaryota > Metazoa > Chordata > Actinopteri > Gadiformes > Gadidae > Gadus > Gadus chalcogrammus. The sequence continues at coordinate 13,250,348 of NC_079424.1, forward strand.
TATTCCATTGCTCTACAGATGATAATTGGGTCTGAGACCAGGGTCTATAAAACTTCCCATCCAGTCTCCATTTCTCATGATAACCTGCGGTTAGATCCAGCCCTGAACTGGCAAGAGACACTAAGCATTTCGATACATTAATTTCATTATTTTTGTTCATTTTTATTTCACTGGGTGTCAGGTGATTGTGTCTTTCAGGAGTGAAATTGTACCTGTGGCCATTTTTATTTAATTACATCAACTTCGTTTTTTATAGTTCACAACCTTGCGGCTCATGAATTTATGATATCAATCTGTGCTAATTAGAATGCTTCATGATTTCTACAAAGTCCACCACCTTTCCTGGGTGAAACTGACATAGACGGCACGTCATTTTTTTTAATTTCCCCCATTTACCGTCCTTTTGTTCTTGCCGAATGGAAACACTGCATATTTAAAACAATAAAACCCACTCATCCATGATTCAAAGGACTCTTGTAGTTGGCCTCTATAAAATCAATTAGCTCTCGGGAGTCCCGGGTCAAAGGAGTGGCATCTGCCTATACATGTCCCTGAGATTGCAGGACACACTGTGCTGCAGGTCTGATGTAAGAGGTGGAGATAAGGGTGGAGGCACAATAAGCCCTGGCGCTGCCATTCATGATGGCGAGAGCTGAAACAGCAGCACTTTGGCACATCCTTTTTAATTCATAAAGAGTATAGGTTAGGATATATTACAAATGCACGTGTGTGTTGAGCATTAAACGTTGAATCGATAATCCCCAGATGTGGATTTAACCTATATATACATCATTGTAATTGGACAACAGAGGCAACAGCTGACAGAAGCTTTTTTTTTCTATTTGACAGTTGGTGTCGTTATCGTCTTACGTCTTACACGGACGTACCAATAAAAATAACACAACATTAGTACAATATTGCAAGCGCCCTTAAAATGATCCAAACCAGAAAAAACTCCATATCTATCATAGAAAAAACAACATATATTATCAATCAGATCTGTTCCAGCAACAAAAAAATCACAAAAGTTTGACCATTTATTTAGGATTCCTGTTCAGAATTGGAACAAATAGGACCAGTGAGTGGTCCAGGATTTCTGACATTTGTTTGGCTGCAAAGCTGAGAAAGAACCTAGTTGATGTTGAATTTATTCAACAACAAACGTACAACGCATTACTATTTTATTGGAACAGAGCCGAGCCTGACGGGCCCCTTTAATATACCAGGAGCTGCATTTATGCATAGATTAAAACACACACACCATTCTAAAGATCCCCTACACATGCCTTCAGTTTGACATGCAGCACTCAGGGAGATGTACTAGTGTGCCAAAGGCAACTCAAAATACAGAAAAAGTCCATCAACCCAATTTAAATTAGCCTCCTCAACCCAAAGTAGAAATAATGTAATATATGCATGTCTTGTATAACCTTGTTTCTGAATCATATTGCCGCGTTTCAATGTACTTGAAAAGGCTTATGAAAGGCCAAGTGAGGAAAAAAAAAAAATACCCACTGTAAGTTGTCAATGAAGTATTGTTGCATTGTTGTATACATAATTGCATGAGCAGCATCTACACATACTCTTATCCTTTATTCATAAATCCCTGCATAGCATGACTCAAGGCCAACCTTCATATGTTTCTATGGGGGTGCACTCGAGTTGACTTGCCTGGCCTGGCTTTGCGTCCTCACAGATGGAGGCCTCGTATGGATAGGCCAGCTCTGGGGGGTTGTCGTTCACGTCCAGGATACGGATGCTCACCGCTGAATGGGACACCATGGCCTGGTTATCTGCGGGAGAGAAACACACAGGCTTTTAATACTGCATATATACACTGTATATTCATAGAGACAGTATCAAGGGAGGAATGTAGGTTGGCTGCACTGCCTTTATATGTCTTGCCCCCTTTGTTTGCTCGTTTCATGCGCTTGTTTGTTTGTTTGGTTGTCTGTTGAATACACATAATATGAATATTTGATATAGCAGTCGCATTCTTTTTTTTTTGTTCTTTGTGTTTGTCCGAACCCTAAAGTACAGAACAACAGAATGATAATGCAGTGATATAACGACTTCTAATAGGCAATGTCTCTTTAGGAATTATACATACGCAACAAACAGTACAAAAACTTGGCTAATGATGGCTCTCAATCTTTACAATGTTATTTTACCAAGATCCCAAGACCTCAATGGTTCCAGATGCTGTTCTTATCTAATGTGTCGAAAAACACAACAAACACCAATAAAATTACATCCTACAAGATGGGGCCATTATGGTGACGAGATAAAAAGGTACACGAGGGAGAGAGAGAACCAAGAGATAGAGAGAGAGAGAGAGAGAGAGAGAGAGAGAGAGAGAGGGAGAGGGAGAGGGAGAGGGAGAGGGAGAGGGAGAGGGAGAGAGTGAGAGTGGATTGTGCGCTGTAGCTGTGAAAGCTGGCGTATTTTAATATAATGCCTTTTCAAATTACCCCCATTATCTCAATAACACTTTGTGGCACCAGTGAGTGACAAGGAAAAGGGCCCCAAATAGTCCATGTTGGTTTCCAGGGCCACGATAACCAATCACAGGGACAATGAAGTGCAACACGCACATCCTGCTTTGATGATGAAGATGATGATGAGGATGATGAAAAATGAGTGCATTTATTACGCTTGATATTTTTTGGAACCGGAAAGCGTAATTTTAAATCATCGCGAGTTAAACGCTAACGGGGGTCTCTCACGGGGCTCTGTATGAAGGGGCCTGGGTATTGACGAGGTGGGAGGCGAGGGGAATTACATAATTAGTACAATCAAAACCCACTTCAGCCACTTCACCAAGTCCACTTGTGCTCAAATCTTTACTCCCCATTCTTAAACATGTCATTATGTCTGATTGTGTTTTCATTAGGGCTGCTGAAATGCCATGCAGAAATACCACACGGCAACAGCTGCCACTCGTTCAGAGAGCCGGGGACGGGAAGAAAAGTGGAAGACGGGCATGGAGGGCCCACGTCATTGGAGGAGAGAGGGAGACGGAGATACAAGAGGGAGAGAGAGAGAGAGGGAGAGTGGGGGAGACAGCCAGGATAACTAATCAAGTGAGTCATTCCTGTTATACTTCCTCGCTACTATTAAAGGTCCACTGGGAAAAATTGAGGTGACCGCTAGAGGTGACCCCTCCCTTTGCAAAAACGACAGTGGTCTTTCCTGGCCTGTATTGTGTGAGGGGCCAGTAGTTACGTCCATTAAGGCGCTCGTGTCTGCAACAATATCAGGTAGCCAAGTGTCCAAGTGAGTATTTTATACATTTATGAATTGTATTATGTTATTTAGTCTTCAAATGTTCAACTATATGTCAATTATGGCAGATTTTACACATCGAACCTGATCATTTGTTGCATTTTTTTAGTCACCATGGACACTGTACATGTTGTAGGACAAGGTATGCAGAGGTATTCATAGACTTATAATTATCACTAATTATAGGTCTTGTTACATGTATTGATCATGCATCTCTATAGCAGTCGGTGCCACAAGCCATTGTTTACTTGCAATGCGGTGCGGAATATTGGTTGCGTTTGATTACATGACTGCAGTTGTATCGCTAGTTTCGTTTTGTATACCGAGTCAGAACTGTTTGTTATGGAAGAAGAAAACAACCTCAAAAACGAACGTTGTGTAACCCGGATAAACAATATATATTAAAGAACGCACACCTATGAACACAAACTGCCATATGCTACACTATTTTACGGTCTGTGCAGCAGTACCACTAACAAAACGTATATTAATAACACCACAGTGGGTGTGTGTGTGAAGATGTGTGGAGCTGCAGGCCAGCAGTTGATTTTGTTGTCCGAGAGAGTTAAGCTTTTTGGATACAGAGTTTAACGCCACGGTGTGTATGTATGTAGTTGTAAAGGGTTAAACTAAGGTAAGGAAAACACCACTATTCTCATTTTCAGGGGATTATACACCCATTAAAACATGTATCTAATTTCTGCCAAGTCTTTTCCCATTGATGCCACTACAATTCTACACACTGGACCTTTCACAGCCGGTACTGACATTGTCAGCGTGGTGCTGATGCTGTGAACGGAAACATTCTGAGAAGGTCAGTGAATCAAATGCTGCCTCCGTCATTTAGCTAAAACACATTAGGAAGGTGTTTGGTTTTTTTGTTGCCTGTGGACACAAGATGGCAGGCTGATGACATACAGACTGATGAACAGAAGGACTGACAGACTGACTGACCCACACACAAACACACACACACAGATGACCAAATACAGGACCAGAGTCAATGATAGTCAAGACATTGAGAAGGTCAAATTTCCCGGATTGACGGATTTTAATTGACAGCGTTAAAACAAATGGACAGTCAATTCAACCACCAATGCAGGATATCAGCCCCCCCTTCCTCTACCTCACACCACACACCCACACCCTCGGAATAAAAAGCAGAAGTCATCCAGCAGTAGAATTCTTCCCATTCCTCAATCTAATAATTAAAAACAGATGAACAGAACCCCACCCCTCCCCCATCCCCCCCCCCCCCCCCCCCCCCTGCGAGGGGGAATAACAGCTATCTAGTAGCCATCATAAGTGTCAGTGCTCTAAATCTGTCGTCCGATGCAGAAGAAGGATAAAAGGATTTGGAGAGATTATTCGCGTGCGCTACATCTGTTCGGCACGCGCCAGCTGTTAGGTGTCTTTCAAAGAGCCCCCCCCCCCCCCCCCCCCCCCCATCTCCCAGGGATTGAATTATACTGACACACACAAACCTGGTGCGTGTGCACTACTTTGGTTGCACACAAACGACTTGCATGTGAAAGCGTGATAATGTGTGTGTGTTTGTGTGCGCGTGTGATAGTGTGTATCGGGGATGTCACACATTAGTGACCAAATGGTTCGGCTCCTTCGCCCCGGGTTAGGGTCTGGCTTAAAATGTCAATTTGGTCAGAGGGGAATAACACTGGCCCTGCCACGGCTGCTTGTGGGACGCAGATGCCACCAGCAAGCCACTAAAACAGATGTTTTGTTAGGGACGCATAGCTGGAAAATGTTTGGCAAAATGTCACCGATTTCTAGAACAAGTGGCACTTGGAACCGAATGTGTTATTTTGTCATATTGTAGTGTAAGCGGTCCTAAGAAGTCCCTACGCAGCGCTCACTGCACAATGTGACAATGTGTGCAAATAGTTCAAAAAATACAATTGCGTAACACAGGAGGCGCACGAGAAAACAATCAACAAGCATCACCATGATAGTAAGGGCAAAAGCCCTTGAATGGAACTGTTAATGAATGACCATAATACCTCCGCCGCACTAGGATTAGTGTCAAAGTCAATGAGCTGCACTTTATGGTGTACAGAGTGCCAGACCGAACTCTGGAGAGGCACTCCAGGAGGAATAGGCACTAGAACGACACCGGATCCTATGAATTATGCATTGCGCAGCTTCCAACAAGGAGTAATGCAAGGAGCACAATAAGATCATTTTGGGGAATCCTGTTGTTATTAGGCCTTTGTTTTCCCGGCTCAGCCGTGGCGAGGGCAGATCGAATGGTGGTTCAGGGTTGAGGCATGTGGTCGCGTAATCATCTCTGCCTGTCTTTCACAGTTCATTCCCCCACATACAGACACGCAAACATACGCCCTTTTTTATGACTCTGGTGTGATCACCCACTCTTTGACTCCTGCCAAGTTGAAATGCAGACTACAAATCAACTTCCTCTTTAATGGGGATCCAGGTTCTGTTCCTTTCCCCTTTTTTTTCATATTTGACGGGTCATTTATCTATAAATTAGTGCTGTCAAGCGATTCAAATACCTAATCGCGATTAATCGCATTATTGTCATAATTAACTCGCAATTAATCGCGATTAATCAATTTTTTTTTTCTAAATATCCCTTGATTTCGTGCTGCTAGCCTTTTAGTGAGATCAGAGGGTGTTGAGAAGGACAGTAATAAAATATATTTGGTAAGATGGATATAAGAAGAGAGACCCGCAGTGAATTCAACCCGGTCCACTTGACATCGGGTAGGTGCATTACAGTGGTAGGCCTACCGTAAAACTTCAATAGCCCAGGCTTTTATTTGTTCCAATCACTGATCTTTCGAACAAAACTCTTGCTCAGCAAAGATGGGAAATACTAACATTTATTATTTAAACCAGTATGAATATTCCTACCGTACATAGGCCTATACACATTACCATCGAATAACGCCCAAACATACACACACACACACACACACACACACACACACACACACACACACACACACACACACACACACACACACACACACACACACACACACACACACACACACACACACACACACAAACACACACACGGTGGCGGAGTGGTAATCGGGAGAGTCGGGAGAATTGCCGGTGGGCCGTTAACGTTTCGGGGCTGTAGGGCTGATTACAGCGGGACAACATTATTGCGTTTATAAAAGTTCCTTGCAGCACCGTCCGGCAGCCTGAGCTGTGCGCCCGCAACCTCTCACTCACTCAACAGACGCAACACTCACAAACTGTCAACGTCGCAACCAAGTCGATTTTGTCTAGAGGGGAGTAACTGAGCGGCCCCTCCCGAAGTGATACTGCCCAGGTGGGCCTTGAACTGCGATTGGTCAGAAAGAGGTAACAGCTAATGACAACATTGAACTCTCTTGCAGGCTCGAACAGAGTGACACACAAACACACACACACGTTTAAGGAATTTTTCACCCGCTCCATATCCTTGCTTGCCCCAACAAGTTTGTGCGGCGTGCTTGTTGTTTTGTTTCGGGTGTTGCTAGATCCGGTATCGTGTTGTAATTTTTCTAACGTGACTAGTTGTTGCTAGACAGCAGGTGAAAAAACGACAACGTTTGCAAGCCAAAAGAGCGTGAATCGCGCGATAAAAAAATGAACGCTGTTAATAACGCGTTAAACTGAAAGCACGACTATAAATATATTAATGTGTATACATTTGAAGGCAGATAAGGAAGAAGAAACTGAAACATGAATAGTCAAAAATTCTGGATTTTGTTTATCAGGTTGAACATAAACAGCTCGTTCAGCGGAGTTGATTTTATTCTGTTTTAGCCCCCTGCCTCCAAACTGTTACAGATATAGTCTTCCACACTATTTCAGAATCTTTTCGCCCTCAGGGTGATCCCCCCCCCCCCCCCCCCCCCCTCAATCCACCCCCACCCACATGTCTGGGCAAGAAAAATGTGCAGTTTGGCTAGGTGATAGAATACTGGATATCAGTCTGAGGAAATTATATGTCACTCTAACCCTGGCTTATGGGTTCCTATGGAGACTGAAGTCTGTCAGGTAGCAGAATCACCCTAGGAAGTGACGGGGTGGGTAAATGCTACTCCGCTAAAGCGTCGCACTGCAGCTCCCGCTCTGAATATACATAGTAAAGGAAATGAGCACTTAGTGACAACACAGCGTTAGGATAATGTGTTTTCTGTGGGCTGTGTGGCACACAGCGGAGAAATACAGTAATGTGTGTGCATGCATTCTCACATAAACATACATATAAACATACACATACACACTCAATCACACACACAAAAACACGGAAATTGGTTGCGTAACCTGATCTCAATATCCATAATAAGTGTGAATGGTTTTAAAGGGTTGAAAGTTATATTTCATTTCAGAGGTGGAGGTCATTTCCATTTCAGTGGAGTCACATCACATCAATTACGACATATCCAACACCTCGAGAACAAGATGCGATCAGAAAACAGAATTCTGGCTAGGCATAAAATAAACCTGGATTTGTTCACTTTACTCAAGACTCTAGTTTTTGGGTGTTTGCCACTTGGCTGTTTTATAGATCCAGAGTATTACCTTGAAGGATATCTTCGGGATTTTAACCTGGTCCTTATTTTCCCATCATTTTCCCATCAAATACGCCAGCTTTCACAGCTACAGCGCACAATCCACCCTCACTCTCTCTCGCTCTCTCACTCTCTCTCTCTCTCTCCCATCAGATTTTTTTCTTGAAATTGGTCCAAGCATTGAGCAAGAATGCTGCAGCCGTAATCCGGGAAACGGGCTTGATGCAGTGTTATCGTTTGAGCCAACAGCCCCGTCAATGTACATCCTCTAAAAGTGCTTGGTTTTGCCACTGACAAGCTCAGATTGTTATAATAAGTGTCTGACAACATTATGGAAAGGATCACTGCAGGGACATAAAACTTTTGTCTTGATCCTGGTCTGTTTACTGTTGTGTCTTCAAAGACTCACTCAAGGTAAAGGTCAAGGATTCCCTCTGAAATGTCATTGTGGCAGGAAATGTCCCTATCGTCAATTCAATCTCAACAAAATATTTTAGATGACAGTAAACTACACTTTCTGTAGTCTGAGATTAAATCTTTTGCCTGCTCCGGCTCATATTCACGTTGCCACTGTTATCTTCTTGTCGCGAGAATTCAGAGCTACTCCCTGAGGGAGACTTGGTAATACGTAGTAACAAACGGACAAAAGGTTGTACTGAACATGTTGGGCCTGTCAGCAAAAACAAGGCCCTTTAGAGTGCTTTCATTGATGAGGTGCTGGTGCCTCAAAGGATTTGATTGCAGCCTGTTTTGTGGATAACAGCTGCTCGCTCAATGCTGGACAAATAAAAATATAAAATTAATTTATAAAAAAATATAAAATCAAAAGATTGTCTGCATTAGTCGCATAGACGCAACATAATGAGGAAGTACGGTCCAAGGCAAAAACTCAGAAAGCATTCCTTTAATGGAAGCGTGACGGGATCATCTCACATCTGGGCATGCAGGCCAGCCGAGTATTAACAGCATGCCGATGGATCTTGTTTGACAGCACTACTGCGTTATTGCCCACACTGGACCAAGACCCCATACAGAAAATGTAAAATTGTGCCAATCAGCATTTGGCATGTTTACAGCATCCCCCCTCCTCCCCCCCACCACCACCAGCTACAAAACCACCAAACACAACCGCTAATGCAAAATTATCCCACCTAGTGATGTGCTCGCCAAATGTCAGTAATGTATTGCTGGACTGAGGGTTCCGTCCCAACCTTTTTGTGCCTTTCAACGATGTCACCCGTTTCATCTGGGATTTGTTGAAGCACCAGCCCCAATGATGATGCTAAATATATTAGTCTGACATAATGTGACACTCATTATTTTTATTTCCTCTTTCCTCATCCCTCTCCTCACTTTCTGCTATGACAACCTTGTGTAGGAGCCAATCCACAAAGAGACGATGAACATAAATAGATGGCAATTTCGATGGAGTTGACCGTTGACTTTATCTCTTATGGCGTTTTCTTCTGAGTCATCACAAGGAGCTTTATCTGTCAAGTACAGCCCCTAAGTATTTACATTTGCTGTTTGAAAGGCTAGGCAATTAACATTGAAATGCACCCAGGACATAATGCCAAGCTCAGAGAGACTGTGTACAAAAGCTTGCAATTTGTCTTGAGAACTGTAGTTGTAAAAGTATGCGCAGTTACTCCCGAACAGTAATCATCCAAGCTCTATGTTCATGTATATCGTTTTCCAGAGAAAAATGTTGTTTTGGTTATTGGACTCAATGTGACATTAGAGTACAAAGAAGAAAAATAAAGTAAGGAATTCAGAGATGCTGATGAAAAAAGAAACCTACTCTCGCCTCTCTGCTTATTTTCCGTTTGTGTGGGCAGCTGCTTATCACCAGCCAGATGCAAAGAAATAATACCACAATCTCTCTCCCTTTTTCAATGCAGAACAGACTTCATCTTAAAAAAAACCTTTCAAAATACCGTCTCTTCTATCTTTTCAAGTGTTCTTCCATTAGTATAGTTATAACTTCCGAGCTCCTACAAGTTATTACATTTTTCACTCTCTTCTCCGTGAAAAGAAAGAAGGTACCTTATTACACCAGCTTCATTTTTAACGTGTACCTGTGTGTGTACCTGTGTGTGTGTCTGTCTGTGTGTGTGTGTATGTGTGTGTGTGCATGTGATTGTGTGTGTATGGAGAGAGCACAGAGATGGAGTTTCTATTTTTCCTGCTAAAGACATAGGGCAGCTTTTATAACCCACCAAAACATTCATCAGCCATAAAAAATAAATAAAAGGATTAAAACTAATGCACAGACGTGCATGCGGTGCACACATCTGCCACCCACACGGGATCTCGCCTCAGACGCCATGTATTGTTAATGGAATATTTTGCAGCCTTATAATGAGCAGATGAGGCATCAGAGTTGAACGTAGACTACACACATACAAGTCATAATAATCAGCCGGGTGCTGATTCAATTACGAATCCACACCGAGGACTGAGCTCTCCATCCATGCGATGACCAGCTTCACGGAGGAGCCATCGTCGCACCCCACCCACCCCACCCTTCTTCCTCGAGACGGAGCGCAACGAAGAAGGAGATGACTAAGTGATGGAATGAAAAAAAAAAGGAGACGTTGATCTGAAGTGGGACCTCTCTCATCTCCCCGGGTGAGTGGAAGAGAGAGTTGTGGGAAGAGGAGGGGGGTGCAGCTTATTGGGAGACTAGGTCCTCATCACTAGTGACTGGGGCTCTGAACTGAGCCTGCCAATCTTTTCTGACACGTCATCCACTTTTTCCCCATGTCTTGAATATTCTCTTTGAAAAACAATAAGGGATGTAACTTACTTATGTAAGCTGTGATTATATTACATCCTTCTGTTTATTTTAAAAATACATAACATTTTCACATGTAGGACATTATTGGACATAATATGTTCAGCTGCAAACAGCTAAACATATTCTATGTATGCATAATAAGTTATAACTTAGTATAAATTGGAATACAGAAAGTTGAAGTTTGCTTTTTCGTTTATCATGAGCATAATTTTGGATGCATAAGTGTCTGGCAAAGATAGCGTATCTCATTTGAAATTATATGAAGCATGTTTTTCTTTTAACCTGCGAGATGCAACTGTTGTTCAAAAAGTGTTTTTCACACCATTTTCTCAGAGGACCCTCATTTAATCAGAGTGAGCGAAAAAATACAAATTTAATTGAGCCGTGGGTGGATGGGTTCAATTATTTCGACTCAAATTTGAATGTAAGTCTGAACAGAAGTGCTTGCTACACTGAAATTGTTCCATGATGCAGGTGTTAATAAACAGGTCCTAATGGGAAGGTCACAACACACTCAGCTGTGACAGGATGCAGCAGTGTTTCCCCTATATGAAATATGACCGCCCCTGCTGAATTTCTTTTTTTTAACAAGAGGAGAGGAGAGCTTCAGTTTATCTCTTTAAATCACGAATGTTATATTATTTTGCGCTAAGCAAAATAATATAACATTCCGTGCGCTACGGACGCGGAGTGATAGTCACGTGATGTGACCAGACATAAACAACCACAATAACAGAGTAGAACAGCCTACCTGCTTCCACTGCAGCCACTGTGATGTTATGCCAGCCTGCGGTCTCTCTGTCCAGAACCTTGCCCAGCGTGATGGCACCAGATACTTGATCAATGTGGAAGATGGAATCCTGATCCGTGCTCCGATCAATGGAAAACCTGTGAATTAATACAAACAACATTTTATTATTTCATTCAAATGTACACTGTTGTTTTGGCCGCATACATTTTAGTTTGTTTCAGTAAACCCCTATGAAATCAAGGAGAACGAGAGACGGCAGGATGAGATAGAAAAATTAATTATGTCTACTGGCAGTGAAGCATAAAGAAACTTAAAACAACAAATGTTTGTTACTACTACATTCTACAAATCATGTGTGTCAAACGTAGCCTGGCTCCGCCCGCCAAGGTACTTCCGCTCAATTTGAATTTCTCTTCAGTACTGGTCTACGGTATGTTAGTGGCTTTTTCTCTGTCCAATCAGCGAACAGAGGGGGCGGCTGAGATCAATGACGTTAAAGTGAGCTGAGCTCACGTTGACAGACATCTTCACGCACGGTGATTGGTTTGTTTACAGCCTGCGCGCAACGTGATTCCCAGCCAAACGTTAGTGTTCATTGGATCTGGTACAGATCCAATAATTTTTAACTTCAACAGACAACCGCCTTCAAGTGAGTTAGAGTTTGTCAATTGAGTAGGTCCAGACCCTCTGTATAAATGAAATGAAGTACGAGAGTCTGGTAGGACCAGGCTAGGTCAAACGTGGGCAAAAAATAAAAACACCCACTACACAAAATTAGCAACAGGTAAAATGTCCCATGAAGGGCATTTCTTGACAATGTGTCCCCAGACCAGTCACCCTCATAACCATATGTCCGCAAAGCCAAAAGAACAGTACCAGATTATAGGCAAAACAATTGTGTACTTATTGTGTACTCTTGGAAAAGAAGGGTAGATTTAGAGTCAATTATAGAGTTTATATAGTGAAGACAGCACTTTTTTTGCAATGTGCTGTGAAAAAGCTTCCACGCTAGAATTAGTACAGTATCATTTGTTTGATTAATTCGTTTTCATATTAAAACTGTATCATAACTTATTTTCCAACTTCCCACACTGCAAAAAATAAGCATAGCTTCACTTTCTTTATGCAAAACAATGTCGTTTTGCTCATTATTCACTTTAATTCAATTGCACAAAGAAAAATGTCATCCATACATTGCTGTACTATTTTCCCCATACCTGTGAGCACCCTCAATCCTCTGTTTGCCTCCTTATATTTGTGTGTATGCTTGTGGGCTATCTCAACCAAACAGGCTGCGCCACACCACCCTTTTCCCCTCTCTTCTCCCAATAAACATATGCATACCTGTGACACATCAATTTATTATGGGATGCACGTACACACACACACACACACGCACACATTTAATTCCACACGCACACACGCGCAAACGCACAGACAGACAGACAGACAGACAGACAGACAGACAGACAGACAGACAGACAGACAGACAGACAGACAGACAGACAGACAGACAGAGACAGACACCCAGATGGACAGACACACACACACAGACAGACAGACAGACAGACAGACAGACAGACAGACAGACAGACAGACAGACAGACAGACAGACAGACAGACAGACAGACAGACAGACAGACAGACAGACAGACAGACAGAAAGACACACAAACATTTGCATGCATACACACCCACATGCACGCCCAAGGACACACGCACCCAGACAATGGCTATGGCTGCTCTCACACAGTCTGTCTGGCCTTCTCTGTGTGATGACGGCGTGCTGTATTATACCTTGAACCGCGCAGCGTCACCTGCGTTTTGAATAGAGGTGATTTTCACAAAGCCCATTGTGCGCATCAGCCGTACTGTATCAGACAGACAGCGTTCAGGGTCTCCGCATGCATTCTTCTCTCACATTAGGGCTGGTCATGTGGAAAAGGAGACGCTGGTGGTCTTTTGATAGAAACCTTGCTCTGAACGATTAGATATTTTATGTTTCAAACAGTGGTCTCTGGGAGATGCAAGTAGGAGACTTCCTGACTGTGTTCCTGTTCCACTTTCGGTGCACGTTAGCATCACTGAGTTAAGAAAAAGGTTGCATTGATGCATAAGGTTTTCATACATTTTATACACATTATAAGCTTTTAGGATTTAAGTTGATTTTTATGTTGATGCAGTTTGTATTTGAATATAAATATATGTTGAATAGTACGTAGGGGAGAGAAAATGTACAAGAGCTACCTCAGCAGCATTTTAGCCCTGTATCTGTGTGTCATAGGGTGACACAACAACTCAACATAGCTTGAGGTTATAATTGATGACGCACAACCAAGGGCAAAACCCAGAAGAGATGATTGTCCGAAGAATAATAGAAGAAGAAAGAATATGCAGCAACCTTTTTAAACACATAGATAGAGTATGATTCAAAATGTATGGTAGAGGAGTGCCATACAAGGCCAAGACTGCATGGAATTTCTGTCGGACTGATATTTTTCCCCCACATTGTGTTTTGAACATAATAATATGAAAGTGGTTTGAATTAAGCCGAAAAATGGAACAAAACCTGTTACAAAGAGTTACTTTTAATGAAAAGATTGCGCATACAATGTATAAATGGCTAAAGTGGGCAGCATTATTCAGAATAAGTAGATATTTTTCGGCTAGTCGAGACCAAAGAAGTTCTTTGCGACCTAACTTGTTTAACAATCAGCTTGGTTTTGTCAGTGAACACTCTATTTTAACGAGTAGGATATCATGGAAGCTGGCCTCCCTGATATTCTGACGAATCCAGATTTTTTTTTTGTCATCTGCCCAAAAAGAGTGGGAAAAGAAGATTAGCCAGTAATCATGTGTAGATTTTCTGCGAGATCAAGTCAATTTGTTCTAACGTCCTCTCCAAACTTCTTTTCGGCAAGAAAGACGCTGCCGCCTTTAGTCTTCAGACCCCTACAGCGCTGGTTCACAGTAACAGTCTCAAAGGGCTGCACACCCCCACAGTACACAACAACATCCAACGCTGAGCTCTCCAAAACCAAGGGCCTATGAGGTGAAGAAGCCTGGAGACGGTCCACAAAAGGGGGATGATTTCTCTCTGGTGCTAACTAGGATCAGCAGGGAACGGGGGCGTGGGGTGTGTGTGTGTGTGTGTGGGGGGGGGGGGTGGTTGGCATCTCAGCACACCACCACCACCAATACCATCACCACCAGCCCAAACCTTTCAAATGATTCCTCTTCATTCCTGCGGCTGCTTCTCTTACCAGGCCTCAGATTCATATTCACCTCGTTCTTTTTACCTGACAGGGGCGTTTTCCACATCTGGGTCCCTGGCCGTCACCACGCCGACCAGCGCGCCCAGCGCGGCGTCCTCCTGCACCTCCAGCCGGGCCCCATCGGCCGGCAGGAAGACGGGGGGCTCGTCCACGTCGGACACCGTGATGCGCACGATGGTCTGGTCGCGGAAGGAGCCCAGGTCGGCGAAGCGCGGGTCCACGTGCTTGTTAACCGCCTCCACCACCACGTTGTGGCTCCTCTTGCTCTCAAAGTCCAGCGGCTGTTGGATGTTTAATTCATCCGGTTAAAAGATGCATTTGATGTCAGCTTGCAACATGAATCTCGACGCCAAAGGTTTTCAGTGCTTTGATACCTAAACAAACATGAGTTTCGGCCATTTCAGGTTTTTGATCACCTTTTCTTTGAAGGGGGGGGGGGGGGGGGGGGTGAAACATCAAACGGTTTTGGTGCTCTAAAACCTTTCTTGTTGTCAAGTTGGGAAATAGGTGGCAATGATATGCTGATGGACATACTTTTACTTTTCATCCGCCCTGGAGCGAGACGGTGCTGTACCTTCTTGATGCAGATGACAGCCTCTTGGGTGTCCACGTCGGTGGTGACCTTGAAGAGCTCCCCTCCCTCCTGGTCGCTGATCAGGTAGCCCATATCCGTGTTCTCCCCCATGTCAGCGTCTGTGGCGATGACGCGTCCCACCGAGGTGCCCACCGTGGCCCCCTCAGACACTGTGAACTGGTACATCTCTGGTGGTGCCATGGAAGGATTACGATAAGGAGGTTGGATGGAAAAGGTTGAAGCAGAGAGTCAATAAAGGATCCCCAGAGTTAACCCCAAAATAACATTTCCCTGTCGAATGGACTCCAAAAGTATTGGTGATTATTTCAGTATTATTTTGGAGAAAAGAATTCTAAAGTTGTGAAACCGGAATTATTCAAAATATTGGAGGTGCTACCGCTACAGCGGAAGAGCTTTTCCAAAGTGATAGTTATATAATGGCTGCGCACACTTTGTTCGCACAAGTGTGATGTGAGTTTTTACAACCCTCCACACACCTGCTCCTATGGAGCACAAAGTGTGTAAACCTTAAAGTTGTTTCTTGGGGGGGGGGGGGTTTTCTCCAAAGCGGAAATTCTCCTGCTAAAATGAAGGGTTTGCTTAACTTTCAAACAGTACTGTATTGCTAAACAACTAAAAGCAGGGCAAAGTAAGCACCTGGCTTAACACGGAATAGCATACAACACAACACACTTGTTTTCCCCTGTGCAACGTTGTTTAAATGCCACCGCACAACCAGTGCCTGGCAAGGAGGTCATTTAGAGATAAAGAGTTTGGGAGATACCCGGGTTTAGATAAGGTGATCAGACAAAATGCAAAATACTAGGATAATCTTTATAGTGTCTGCTCGGGTGCTTTAAAACCGCTGAGAATATCTGCCTTCATCTCCCTCAAACACATTTTATCTAAATGTGTTATGCTTTGGTTGGGCAAACACAAATTATTGCACTGATTGTGATTGACACAATAAGAGAATGAGAGGAAAATAGGCATGAGCAAAATATGAGATACATCACACAATAGCATAAATGAATTGTATATTTACGCAATGAAGTACGACAGAAGGTAAACTTACTGTATTGTTCATTTGAGGCGGTTTGCGCATCACATCATTATAATATATCAAGAAGATACATCTGCCAGATTCTGCAACTCCACTGGAGTTTACATTAACATAAACAACATGTTTGTTTGTGAAACTGTTGAGAGGCAATGACGCATGCATATAAAGTAATCAAACACATGCAGTACATAAGTGTACACTGGCCCCAATGGGACTCTGGTAAAGTTGTTGTTGAAGATGGCTTGCTTGAAAATTAACTCCAGTGAGGATGGAAAGTGCAGGCGCTAGCATGTTCCTTTTCAGATTTATTTATTTAAAAGCAAATGGTCTGAAAATCGAATATGCTAAAACAGCAAAACTATTTTTGTTTTGCCACAGCAATGGATACAAAAGGGAAAAAATATATAGTTTAATATTGTATTATATAATTTGCTAATTAAATAGCTTAGATATTTTGAGACGATGAATTTCAAAAGGTCATGGAATAATAAGTATCATAAGTGTCAATATACTTTTTTGGTGAAGTGAATGATTTTTGTTGAACTTTCCCTGCATGATGTTGCAACAAAACAACATGTGTATAGATATATTAATCTTGGTGAATGGTGGAGGTGAATGGCATGGTTATAAATAAAGGGCACATAATACATTTTCACAGCTGCAAATTATAGTCAATACATGATGGAGAACTCAAAATGGTATAGTACAAAAAAAATAAAACAAAGAAATATTATTTCCAACTCAATTAAAGGTGAGGATTCAAACTCCTCACTGAAATTCTGTTGTGGTGTTTCAAACACTGCGCCTTATCTAAAGCCTTGCCTTTACAAAGACACCAACCTGGATTCATCATTTCAAACACATGAGGGCTAAACTACTGCCACGGTTCTCGGCAGAAAAACAATGTGTATGCATTCAGATCTCGCTTTATGAATGATAAAGCAGCATCCTGTATCTATCGAACCCTGAGGTTGGGTGCCAATATCCAAGACCCCTGAATCACCCTGTTCCGACCGTGCATATTTCTCTAAGGCATACAAATGTACCAGTAATCAGTGGATGTATTGCCTGTGCACAAGAGCACATTTATGTCCTGTATGCTGTTCCTGTATCTAGTGTTGTTTTCATGATTTTGAAAGCACCAGATGAGAGGGTGGTGGTGATCGGAGCAGTGGGGCAGCATTAGTATGCAGGGTCACCCTATAGGTGATCCAAGCTGAAGTTAGACGAGGGCAGCTGGCTGCCGGCCTTCAGGGTGTATTGACTGCCGTGCCACACATAGATTCCCTTTATTGACTATCTTGTCTATATAACTGCTGTGTGTGTGTGCGTGTGCGTGTGCGTGTGTGTGTTTTGATGTCTGAAAAAGAGGGAGTGAGAGAGAGAGAGAGAGACAGAGAGACAGACAGAGAGAGACAGATAGAGACAGTGACAGAGAATGGTGGAATAGAGAAAATTAGCTTTTTCTGAGTGCTAAGCAAAAATATGAAATATCAAAAGGGATTTTAAATTCACTTTTGCCATATACGGGGACATTAAGATAAACTGCAGTGAAATGTCATTTTGAGTTAACCTTTTGTGTGCGATGCCTTCTCCAGGCACGTTTGCAACTGCCATTATATAGTTGGACATACAGCGACATGTATTCCCTCAGGGGTAAATCAGTCCTTAGTAATTAGACCTTCTCATGAACCTCACTCAGGCCTCACGTCCCATTACTTTGAGATCATGTGTTTGTCTAAAACAGAATTATAATGAAATTATTCATTGAGAAGAGTTTCGCACTTCCTCAGTCAGAATTCAGTATTCCTCTGTTCTTACCAACGGTTGTTGGAATCCCACCTGGTCTCTTTAGCTCTCCCTCTCTTAACTCTCTTCCTCTCATCCCGCCCTTCTCCCCTGATTATTTTCTGGGGGTTAATGGATTCCTCTCTCAGTCTATAAAGTGCAAGTTGAGTCCAATGTGATTTGCTCGCTTCACTGAGGCGCAGCCAAGAAAAACGTAAGCATTCGTTTTATCATCTGAGGAAGAAGAAAAAAACCAAGCAAACATATTGCACATTCCTGAGGATTTAAGCGGCAAAATACGGTATTTTCCCTTCTGTTTAATGACTGCAACTGTTAGTAAACGATCCAAATCATAAATGTACTTATCTGCTGACGATCAACAAATATATTTGTTGTTTCAGCACTGGGCCTTCTGGAGAAATCCCTTCAAAGGGTGTGTGTGTGTGTGTGTGTGTGTGCATGTGTGTCAGTGTGTTACCCACTTTGTGGAAAGCGAGGTGGGTTGTCATTAACGTCGGTGATGACAATGGTGACCGTGGTGGAGCCAGAGAGACCGCCCAGTTGGCCCGCCATGTCTGTCGCCTTGACGACAAGCTCGTAGCGGTCCTGCGTCTCGCGGTCCAGACCCGCCACCGCCGTCAGGATGATCCCTGATGATGTTGTCGTGACAATGGCGATGGGCGGGGAGGGGGGGGGGGGGGGGGGGGGGGGGGAAGAGGTAAGGAGGAAAGAGGGGGGAGATGATTCAGATTCAACAAAAAGGTCCCATTCCTGTTTTGCACTTTTTTGCCATAACCAGCTATGGTTCTCCTCCCCCCATCTCGAATATTGACTCCCACGGTGCACTCTAATGCGGTGGCAGGAGCACAGCGCATTCAATCCCCCCACCGAAGCTTGCCGCGTCTCAGTGGAGGACATTGTGTCGTCGTGCTCATACTTTGTGTGCATGCACTATTACGTGCCTGGGCTGTATTCAAAATGACAGTTTGGTTTGGCGGAGAGAAGCCAAGCCTTACATGGAAGATAGCGCATGAAAACTGTACTGCTTCAGTAGTGGCAGAGCTCTGCATGGTCCCCCGTCGTAACATAAGGGGTTTCAGGAGAGAACCGGAGAGAGAGAGAGAGAGAGAGAGAGAGAGAGAGAGAGAGAGAGAGAGAGAGAGAGAGAGAGAGAGAGAGAGAGAGAGAGAGAGAGAGAGAGAGAGAGAGAGAACAAGGAGGAGAGGGAAAAAAAGAGAGCAAGGAAGAGAAAGAGAAAGTGAGGGGGAGAGAGATGAAGAGAGTGGCGGAGAGAAAGAGAGAGGGAGATTAAGAGAGGTAGAGATATAAAGATAGATAGAGAGGGAGAGAGGGAGATAAGGAAAAGCAGAGGAGTCTAGCTTTATTTAGACCAGATTGAAAGAAATTGTTTTCCTCACTTCTCAAAATAAAATAATAATAATAATTGATCAAATCTCAGTTTTGTTTAGTCTTGTCAACAGTTTTGTCCATCCATCCATCCTGTCCATCCATACATCCAGCCATCTCTATATATATATATATATATATATATATATATTTTTGACTCTCTATCTATCTATGCAGTCACACTTTGAAGTAGAACGATCTCCCTGTTTAAATACAAAAAAGGGGGTTTCGTCTCATAAAATCCACAAAGACGAGGTATGGATAATATATGAAACATGCAGTTGTAACCTATTCCCATTATTCATCCCATCCACTCCACCCTCGACATGATCCATAGTGGCCTTTACTGCTCATGTCAAGCCACTCCCAAAGGTGTGCTTGGTATCTGATGCACAGCTCTCTCACTTTGGTCACATTAGGCTGCTCCACGTCACTCCAGGTCATGCTGCCATGGCCAAAGCACAGAGAGCAGTGGAGCAGAAAAGTGGAGATACCATCCAGACAACACAGCCAAAGTCTATATTCATGTCTACCATAATAATTTGTTATAAGCGTTCATGTGATTTCACGGCATTAATCAATGCTATGATAATCATTAGTTCTCACAGCATGGCCACAAGATTCTCCAAAGAGTCAGAGGCAAACACATCCAATACACTCCTTTTTCCTCTTGACATACTCTACACTCTACTCAAACGATTTGATCTGCTATTCTTCTTACTTTAAACACATGTTATATGCATGGTGGTGGACAACTGCAAAGCCAGCAGGTCAGTCGTCGGTCGTCTGATACGTTCAAAGTTTCACTACAACCTATGCGACAACAAAGTAATGTCTCAGTCCCGTCCCCATGTCTTGTGACCTAATGGACGCACTTGGTAGTCCCGTTTCCTAAATAAAGCGCCTTGCAGTCTCCCAGAGAGCACCTTGGGGAGAGAGCCATTCATCATCCCCTCTTCGCTGCCGCTAACCAAATCAAAGTAGGGGAGGAATCAATTAAACATGTAGTGCCCCTCCCAGGGGGGGCATTTACAGAGCACCATGGAGCCTAGACATCACCTGGGAGATCGTGGACAGGGCTATATCTTCTCTAGTACCTGCCAGAACAGCCAGTGGGATTCTTCAATATGCTGACCGCGGAGGAAAGTACCACTGGTAAAGTAGTCAGTTTGACTCTCCCTAGGATTGTGCTGTCCCCAGCAAATCAACTTTAAAAATTTGACGAGATGAAATATTCAGGAGACTAATGGTTGATCATTAGTACAAATGATAAACGTCCGCTAAAGCTCCAAAGATGTGAAGCTGTAAAGTTGTCACTGTTGCTGTTCCTCATTGGAATAATATAAATATATTTACATCTATTATATTTCCATATGAATTGAATAGATTATATTAATCATGTATTTATGGATCTCCACCATAATGTTTCCATTTGTAAATACGGTGTGGTGGATGTGGATTGCATACGTCTGCATTTGTGATAGGCAATAAGAAATGCAATCTTAATGGCTCAATATTATGCATTATTTTGGCCAGTCTTGGTCCCCATTTCATTGTTCGCTACATAATAAGAAAAATAAATAACGATTGACTCATCCATGGAAAAGATTAAAAAACAAAAATGTCAGTATACTGTGGAAGCTCAGCCACAAAGTACCCCAACAATGGAGCTCTGGGGTCAAACAGAAAGATTAGGAGCGAAAGAGAGACATACTATAATACTAGTGCTAAGAGTAATGATAATGCTGCTGCGGTTCAATTCTGACCTGTGTGTCTTTCCACAGTGAAAATCTTCTCCTCCTCCAGAACACTGTAGACCACCCTGGCACTGCTGCCATAGGTAGGGTCGTCGGCGTCGGACGCAATGACCTTCATCACCGACGCTCCTGTTAGAGAGAGCGAGAGAGCGAGAGAGAGAGAGAGAGAGAGACAGAGAGAGACAGAGAGAGAATCAGAGAGAGAATCAGTGAGAGAGAGAATCAGAGAGAGAGACAGAGAGAGAGAGAGAGACGGAGAGAGAGCGAGAGAGAGAGAGACAGAGACAGGGAGAGAGAGAATGAGACAGAGAGACAGACGGAGAGAGAATGAGAAAGAGTGAGAGAGTGAGAGAGAGAGAGAGAGAGAGAGAGAGAGAGAGAGAGAGAGAGAGAGAGAGAGAGAGAGAGAGAGAATGAGACAGAGTGAGAGAGTGAGAGAGAGAGAGAGAGAGAGAGAGAGAGAGAGAGAGAGAGAGAGAGAGAGAGAGAGAGAGAGAGAGAGAGAGAGAGAGAGAATCAGAGAGAGAGAGAGAGAGAGAGAGAGAGAGAGAGAGAGAGAGAGAGAGAGAGAGAGAGAGAGAATCAGAGAGAGAGAGACAGAGAGAGAGAGAGAGAGAGGGAGAGGGAGAGAGAGGGAGAAAGAGGAGCACATAGTCAGGAAAGCAATATACACACAGCAGGGACAATGTGGTTTAGTATAAGCACAAGGACACTGTGTGTATGTGTGTGTGTGTGTTTGTGGAAGAATTTGTGTTGGTGTCTATGTAAAACAGTAAAACATACATACATGTTATCTTAATGTATGCATGTGTACAACAGTACTAACTCATTTGGGTAATGCTGCGAGAAGGTACTGATTCATCCCCACGTAAAGAATCTTTCACGGATGTTTTGAAGGCTTAAAATACCTTTCCACTAAAGCGTAAAATTGTTGCCTTGACTCCCAAAGCCTGGCAAAGAAGTTGTGCTCACGAGATGAAAGAGGACATCAAATCATTCAACGTTTCCATCTTCAAAGAAGGATAAAAGCACTTGAAATTTTCAACAAACTATTACTGCAGATTACTGGCATTTAGGGATTAATAACTTATTTCCATTGCCAAAACGACGGGGTGTTCAGGCAGCGGTGTTTGGCAAATACCCTTACCAAAAACACAATGTCTGTGGTATGTGTTCAGCTACCTGGGTTCTTTATTCACAAGCCCCCAGCACTTTACACACTAGTCACATATTTGTCTTCACTCGGCAATTTTTGTAAAAGCTAGCCCTGAGGTCCAAAAAGCTTAAAAGGCCCAATGTTTCTCTCTGTTTTTAATATTTTCAAAGGTAAAGAACGGTTGACAATTTGCCTTTTTAGCTAATGCTTTGCTTCAAGTAATTATTCCCCAACAACAGAAAAAGAGGAGCGGATGGAAAACAAAAGAACGAGGCTCAATTATACGTGGCGGTGTGCGTCGCTTCTCAAGGACTCGAGTGTCAAGTGTACGTCACTGTCGCGCCACTGGCCGGGGCTATAGGTAATTACTGACAGCTGGTGTTGCCCACCTAAAGGTCACAGCTGTAGCCTTTCTCTGAGCCCTGTCATGCTACCGTCCGGCCACATAATGGCCGTATGCTAATGATGCTAATTAGCGGGAAGTGTCACAGCGCTGTTTGTTTCCTGTCACCCATTGGGGCTCCCAAGGGGCTTGGCGTGGGGGATGGGGGTTGGGGGGTATTCACAAGTAGATTATCATTAAAGCCACCGGGGCCATTATCACGGACAGCTCTGATCGCTATCCCAGCACCGCTGTTGCCAATGGCAGCCGTTTCACCCCCCCCGACACACACACACACAAACACACGCACACACACACCCTTTGTAAGTGGCTGGCTTGTCGGCTAACATGACAGGCAAAAGACGGTAAGCAGGAGCTAGCTAGCCAACGGGGCCAACGCCAAGTAACGATAGCACCACCTGAAGTGCCCCCCCCAGCGGTTTGAGAAAATTACAGAGTAGGTATTTCATAAAACGCTATTTCATTTATGAATGTATGGATGTATGCATGTGAATATATTTGTTGTCCGCAAACACAATAATGTCGTATGCTTTGATGTCGGTGTGGGGGTGGAGGGGGTGGGGCATCTGCTTTCAATTACCTCATATCTCCCTCAGTTCGTCCAAAAATGGAATAATTGGCTGGTCCGGCGTGGAGGTGGGCTCATACGTCATAAACCACCCATAAAGTCCTAATCTCAGCCAACTATGCAGACCTGATCCCGAGGAGGGAAACATACGATGCGTGTCAGCGGGAGATCCATCCCGATATGGCGCTCTCATCGCATCGCAAACACGAGGCCAGGAGAGGCTGGCTGTTTTCATTACTGCTCACCAGCGGGCTCCGCACACATTCTGCCTACCTAAGTCGCCCTGGCCCAACGTGCGTCCAGCCAAAAAGCACATTTTCTGTCCACGGGATTACTGTCTTATCTTAATTTTCCCCTGGTTGCAATCAGCGAGACGCTCAGCTGTTCCCAGGGCTGGGAGGGCTGGTGGGAGAACTATATAAATGCAAATTGTACTTTATTGTGTTTATATTAATAAAAAAAGGAAGATGAGGAGGATGTGTGGAAGGTTAGGAGGCTAGGGGGGGGGGGGGGGCACTATGCCAGAGAGTTTCCCTGGGAGGATTCATTAATTATCTATTGGCTCAGATGGCAGCTCTCTTCAACTGACTCTGCTTCTGACGGACTTAATGGAGATATCATATATGTACACACACACACACACACACACACACACACACACACACACATGCAAGGACACAAACACACACAGACAAACGCAGTAATACAATAACAGTTATACTAACAGAAATACAAGGAGGATTTCAGGACCTGGACCTGGTTTGCATTATCTTTGTTAGTTTAGTTCTAAAAA
The DNA here is from genome assembly GCF_026213295.1 of Gadus chalcogrammus. Classification (NCBI taxonomy): domain Eukaryota; kingdom Metazoa; phylum Chordata; class Actinopteri; order Gadiformes; family Gadidae; genus Gadus; species Gadus chalcogrammus. Next base: position 13,274,520 of record NC_079424.1, read on the forward strand.
CAAATTACTTTGGGATGAGACAGAAGGAGCAAGGGTGCAATTATTTTGCTGTGTGTAATTATTAACAGCAATAAAGCGGATGGGTGGCTGGGTTGATGAGAATTTTTGTCCAAAAAATATTTGTAATACAACCCATTCACACACGATTTGTCACCACCCAAATCGTTGCCAAGCATTGAAAACAAAATTGAATATAAAAATATCTATATATATACCAATGACAAGCTTAATGCTGTCATAGCTTTCTGTTGCTGACGATTGCTGACGCTATGATGGAAAAGTTTGGTACTAAATAATACACTAATAGCTCAAGTAATATTGTTTTGACACACATTGACTAGGAACCTGAGACCAACCAAAATGAATCACTGGCAAGCGGCTGGCTTTTGATGTTATGAATATATCCAGGCTAAACAAACAAGTCTTTTTCAATTTCATGTAGTTGATGGTGCTATTCCCAGTATGTGGCAATCTTCCCTTCCCGAATCCCTGCCCACCTGCCACAAGTGTCCACGTCCACGGCAGCAAAAGGCGCCAACACCACTAACTACCATATAGCAGAACAAAGACACTGGATGTGACACAACAAGCTCTGCAGTGTATGAGCCTGAAGTGTGAACCCACCCCCGTGTTCAGCGCACCCAGCGATGGCCCCTTATTAGCCTGTGTGCAGAACAGCCGTGCTTGAACATAAAAGCCCCTTTAACGGAGGAGGTAACACGTATCATGTCCGCTGATAAGACGATCTAAAACATAAATATATATCAGGAATATATTTCTTCTTTCTTCCTTCTTTCAAGGGGATCAGGTTGGCTTCTTACGCGCTAACCCCTAGCAGGTTAGATTTATGCATGAGCCGGGTTTAATGGCACCAACACAGACTGTCCAAACGGCTTCCCCACCCCATTCCGCCACTCCGGGGGAGACGGTTCAATTACCGAGAGGGGGGCTCGGAGGAGTGTGCCGCCGGCGCACACCAGACACCGGACTGACAGCCCTTTAAGAGGCAGCCTCATAAAAGAGATTTGTGCACGTCTCAGGCACGCGCCACTGTGTGTGTGTGTGTGTGTGTTGTGTTGTGGTGTGTGTTTGTGTGTGTGTGTGTGTGTGTGTGTGCTTGCGCCGGCCTATTCTAATCTGTAGGACCAAGCAACTCCCTCCCGCATTATGGATCATTTAGTAAAGCCATAAACGCTGAGGTGTTTTCACATGAAAAGTTATTTATCCGCCTCTCCCCCCCCCAACCCCCCCAAACATGATTGATTCCTCCCCCCCCCCCTCCGTCTCACGCTCTCGTCCATATAAACGCCTCAGCGCAGAGAGGGTTAGAGAGAAAGAGAGGGGGGAGGGAGAGAAAGAGAGGGAGAGAAGTAGAGAGAGAAGAAGAGGGCGAGAGAAAGAGACGGACAGACCGAGAGCGACAGAGAGAGCAAGAGAGAGAAAGAGAATGAATTAAAGACGGGGGGGATGTGGTGGAGGTTTGAAAAGAGGGGGGGGGGGGCAGAGTTATGGGGGCGGCGGGTGGGCCGGTGGGGTTGGGGATTAAGTATAAAAGGAAGACAAAATCGGTGGCGTCATAAAAGCCAATGGCGTGCTTACCAAGATGCCTTATGAGGTCTCTAAGAGGATTTAGACATATTCTCCATCTACCGAGACGCCGGCAATAAATCTGCAGCCCAATTATTCTCTCGACTCGTGGTTGCACGTTGGCGTGCAGACAAGGCTGTTTGTATAATAGGAAATTGCAGGGACCCACGGCGGGGCCTAGGTCAAGCCATTTAAACTTCCACAAGACAACAAAACTCAATTGAAGCAATCATTGATGAAGGAGAATGACAGGGGTAGGTGGGATCCATAACAGGAATCGATTGATAAACAGCCCCCCCCCCCGCATCCTCATCTCTCTTCAGGCAGAGGTACACAGAGGTTTTTCCCTAAAAACTCAAGGCATCATCGTCTTGGTCCCTAGGCTGTATGCTTTCTCAGAGGCTCACTGTCTGCACCAGCCACCTGTAGGTTGACATGAACACATGCTCTTGTACAGGGGAGGTGTTGAAGAGGGAGGAGGGTCTCATCGTCCTTCATCTCGTGACATCACTCCCATCATTCACAGAGAAAATGTCTCTTCCGCTCGTCCCGCTTTCATTTTCAGGATGACACGTGCCAAATTCTGTCTCATCCTGCGACTTGCATGAACAAATGCATGCATGCGCTTGGCACGCACACACACTTTTCAAGCACGCTCTCTCACAAAAAACAGACGCTCTCACACAAATAGAGTCAGCCAGACACACACAAACACCATTAAGCATGCATGCAAGACTCACAACGCAGACATTTAATAGTGTGTACACATTCCTCCAAATACACAAGTGCACACAAATACACACACACACACACACACACACACACACACACACACACACACACACACACACACACACACACACACACACACACACACACACACACACACACACACACACACACACGCACACACACAGGATGACAGCGAAGAATCGATGAGGCCCGACACTGTCATTGACTGTTAATGTTCCTGGTCAGATAAATGGAGGTAGTTGGCAGGGGCTATCGATTATAAGATACACCTGCCCTGTCATATCTCCTCCTCTCTGCTGCTGTTCAGAATGTACTCACCTCCGCTGTTAGCGTGGCTCTCTTAAACGGTGAGTTCAGCAATTTGAAGACTCTCTGGGCACCTCCCTGAACCCCGCGCAGCGTGAAGGACTATTAGTTCCTAAATCCTCAAGTGGCCTCCGTGTCATGAAGATTTAGTGAAAGAATGAGCAAATAGCGCCATCAATTTTCATAGGGGACATGAAGATATATATAAATGCAGAATGGGTGAGGGAGTGGGCTAGGGAGAAAGGCAGAAGTGTTAGAGGAAAGAGAAAATACACTATCTTGGCGATGCCAGAGGTGTGAAGAGCATGGTATCATTCATATCAAGACATTGACATGTGCCTGGGATAATAAAATGGGAATATGGAGAAAGCAAAAAATATATATATTTGTTTACATAGCATCCAGTTAGCCTCTTTATACTACTTAACTACCAACAAATCCCAAATGGTAATGGTTATTTATTTACTAAGCACTTTTCGTAACAATGAATTCATATGAAGACTTTCATGGCTTCTTTAAGGGCTTGATCAATTAACAGAGCAACGACAACTGTAATATACCTCTGAAATTGTGAGTGAACCCATTCCAAATAAACCGGTATCTACTAGATACATCTGCAGAGAAGAGAACACACATGTGGACTGCTAAATGGGATTATTTATTCCTTGTTGCCAATTATATCAGCAAAAAGATCTGCACACGCCAACTACTGTACACGCAGGTCCCACTTAATGTTGATCCCAGGCCAGCATGATTTACACAGATACAACAGAGGGTCTGCCCTTAAGAACCACGCCAGCCCCAGTGCCTCCTCTGTGTTTTTAGTCTGATCACCTGTTGCTTCTCTATCACATCTCAGATCCTTTTAACTCCATTTAAAACATCATATTTGTTTCTCACAAAAACATGTTAAATTTTCAGCAGACTCGATTTGCTGTAAAATTTCACGGGTAACCAAAAATATCCTCAAGCTTGCCTGCATGACTATGAGGTTCCCGCGTGTGTGTGCGTACTCGCGTGAGGGCATGTGCATGAGTGGGAGTGCAAGGGTAATGTGTGTTTTACTCAAGAGGTAAAAAGCTCTGTGTGTATAAAATAATAAAAACGGAATCTCGACTCCAACATGGTCACTGAGCTTGCCATTATTTGTTTAAGAGATAAAAGTGGTCAGTTTATAACTGCTGCTAAATTTATCTTGACTCTTCTGCGTCCCTGGTGCTTTGCTCCCCTGTTTTTAAATTCAACAGACCTTCAGGTATCAGATTGTCTTAAAACTACCGTCACATTTCAAGTACTTAGTGGGCCCCATGCCATTTGGTTTATACATTACTGTTTGTCTTGCCTGCTCCCAGATTGCCTCAGAGTATAGTTGATGGATAATGGTGAGGGATTATAAAGGGATTAAACTTTGTTATCATTCTACAATGGTCTTTGTTGTTGTTTCATGTTTTATTGCCTTGGTGGTTTATCGGTCAGTGTTATCTGTGCATCTGTTGAGGGGCAAAGGGGATTGAGACAAAGAAGGTGTGCCAAAACATCAGAATTTCTGCAGTATTCTTTCCAGTCTGGCAGTATACTTGGAACAGAACTACATTGCCAACCACAGTGTCGCCGTTAATACCACATTGACATAAAACATGTTTGCTACATCTCTGCCCATACTTGGAGATCGTGAAACCTGTCGTGTATATAAATTGGTATGTATGTAGCCCTACATGCACATATCAAGCTGGGATCTCCAGTAAACTCCCTCTACGTCTAATCAGGGGGTTGTGAAAACATTGTGCTTTATTTGTAATCAGAAGACTTTCAATAGATACAATTCAAATTCATAAAAGTTTGCAGCATCTAGATATAATATCCACTGTAAACATGGCCTATGAGAAGTTGTTTTCTTTGCTTGCATTATCAAAAATGTTAAATCAGTATTTTGTGTGGGTTGCCAATGCAGAGAATAAAAAATGACATACTTCTCCGTAGCCTTTACTTTGTTCCTTAGCCTGGCTGGGAGCACTTATCCCTCCCCGGTACGAGCTGCCAAGCTGCCCCACCTCGGTTAGGTCCACCCGTTATCCTGCCTTCATCCAAATGGCCTCAACGGATACACTATTCACTTAAAGCCCAGCCCAGTGGGTCGTTTTATTTGTAAGGCCAAGGCTGAATATGTTTGCAAGGTTGAAGAGAAAGGCCTCTTGCTTTTAAATGGACGGACCCTAAAGCTTCTAATATCGATAAGAGGCAACATTAGCATTTAAAAATGAATATAGGGAATGATTTACGCTGGTGTTGTAAAAACATGGAAAATGAATAGGATGGTTCATGTTAAAAAACAAAGAGTGTATGCCATTGCTGGTTGGCTGAATAATGCGGTTGAAGGGTTTAAAGAGGATGAGTCCTTGAGGTAGAAGATAATCTAGCATATTTATCATGACATGCATGTCCATCACTCCATCAATCAAAGCTAGCAGCATTAGACCTCTGGCTTGCTATCAGCCTACTACCCAGAATGGTCGACCCACCAGCCTTGAATAGGGAAACCACAGAAATTACCTGAACCTAACCATGAGACAGGATAATCAACTAGGGGTGGGTGAGAATATTCAAATATTTGTTTACGAGGATCAAATTCAGTTTTGATATTTGGTTATGTATGCCCAGAAAAACAATATACGCAATACACAAACCTCAATATTGATATGTATGGATACAACCAGAACAAACAGCACCTGTACGCTAATGGATACGGACAGCGAGAGTCTGACATCATTCAACAGTGAATTGTGTAAGTTACGTTGCTAGTTAGAGTGTTGGATTGTCTGCCTATTCTGTTGGTAAATAGGCTAATGTCCAAGTCCCAAAAGGTTCAACCTGAGCACACTCCAAGAAAATAACAGACAAATGAAATCGAGGGCTAGGGCCACTGCAGATGTGCTGAATAGAGCTGATGAACGCTATAGGGGAGTGACTCCATTCAGAGAATCACAGAGGCAAGCTTCAATTTAGAAACATACTGGAGGAAAAATGTGGTTCTAAGGGGAAACATGATTAAACATATATAAATGAACACATATGAGCAATTGCATGTTAAACACTCATACATTAGCCATTACACCCGTCTATGAAGGTTTGAACATGTGGAGCTATCTATAGCTCTATAGGTAGTGCAATAGTAAAATAAGTAAATAACAAGTACTCTGCCCATCAATAACCTAGTTTTTTCAACCCGTAGTATGCATACCACTGGTGGAACGGGAGGTTCCTGCAGGTGGTACCTGGGTTTTTATTCTTCAAATATACATTTTTATGCATGTTTTGAGTGTTTATTTGCAATGTTTTGTGTGCTAAATAAACATGCTGAGTGAAGCAGCATTGCCGACTGTTTCTTTCACTTTGTCCATGACCTTTCTCCAGTAATAATTGTGTTGAAAGGGGACGCTGGCACTCTTTGCTCAGCCACTGAATGTGTATTTATACATTTGTTCCCCTTTGTACATGAGGTGGTCCGCGAAAGGATTTGATGACAACTACGTTTCAAAATGTCCACAATGGGTATAGCATTAAATGCACAGTTTAGAAGTGTATCCTGCTAGCTGTATAAAAAGTAGGACAAAAACCTTGTGACCAGACTAGCTCTGTTGCTGGTTTATACGAGATGTGTGAATGGCGGTATCTTTGGCGGCCGAAAGAAAAGCACATACAAAACGAATACTCACTGAGATTTGAACAGTGTATTCGATATGAATGTTTTAGTGTTTCCTGCATCCCTGGAACACATTTGTTGCTTTTGTTTCTTGCTCAGCACTGTGACGTTCTTACCACGAATGAAGCCGTGCTGAAAGTCTCGGAGGGACAGCCAATCCCCTGCACATAGAAGACAAGATTCAATACTGCAGCGCTGTTGTCCTTTTTAGTCAAGTAAAATGTTTTTTTCCCCCCCCAAACTCACAGTTACGGAGTCGCCTACTGTGAAAGCTAGCGTCTTTTTTTCTTCCTTTCAAGGAAGAGCTTACTGACAAGGCTGACCCGACAAAGCGACAGAAGCAACATCGAATGATATGCAAACAAATGTTATTTTTCCTCTTCGGTCGTGGGTGTTGAGCACAGACGGAGAAACAAACTAGCAGAGAGACAGCTTTGGCCTGGGCGACACAGAGAAGAGACGTGAGTGAGGGTTTGGGGGCTTGGGGGGAAGAGGAAGGGGGGCACATGTGTGTGTGAGGGTAGAGGGGTTGCTGTGACAAGAGATTTGAGCCAAGGGACTCGAGCAAAGGAAGGTGAGTATGGATATAACCACCCCACGGCGGGCATAGCTGATTGCTTACCCTGTTATAATGATTTGCCGCATAACAGTTTTTTCCCTCCACAGCGGCTCAACGGAGTGAGCACGGTCGGCCGTTGCTAACGGCTAACGCAAGCTAATCCTGCTTGGTTACAATGATGACGATGATGAAAAAAGGCAAGTCTGGGGCCTTGCATCACATGCTTGTCTCCCTGCGTTATGTGTCCATCAGTGTCCGCGTAATCATGGAGAACAACTGTGTGACATTGATTTGATCTCTGGAACAGAATGCCACATGGTAGCACCACCACCACCACCTCAAGCAGTACCGACGCAGCAGAAACCGCTGCTGGCTAGCAAAATGATTAAATGCGCTGATGCTTTTTTGCTCTAAGTGATACTGCTAAGTGTCAAAACGAGTGTTTGGGGAGTTTAATCTTAGGAATGAACACTATTGACGTGTCATAATAACCTCCCCGCCAAGACATTTCTTAACTATTTCAACAATGACAGTGTCGACGTGGTATGCAGCATTGGTCTAAATATGGATCCCGTTAACTCTGGTGCTCGTCTTTCTGCCTGGAGTCTCGTTATTATGTCTTCTGAATGGATAACTGTTGCGATATTATGCAGTTAGGATAGGGCAAAATCCATATTCCTCTTATGTTTGGGATTGGGCAGCTTGTATTCATGTAGCTTGGATTAAAGACATAGAAATGTAAAAAACAATCTATCCAAAATACATGCAATCCATTTGCGCACATTTGTTCTTAATAGCCTTCTTTAATAGAATAATATGCTACATTAAATACTTTCATATCTTACATGTTCTTTCACAATTGCATGGGTTAGTGGGTGACATATGTGTACAAGACACATGATAATCAAATGAAAACATAAATTCATTAGTCATTCATTTAACAGCCTATGGAACCAACCTGATGTCATATTGTGCACCATGGGGAAAGTTCATACATATTCAACTAATATTCATGTGAGGAGGAAATTGTCGTAGGCATAAAGCAAAAGAGCAGGAAAAGTCTATTCCAAATGAGTGTGACGCAGCCCACATAGCTGTCTCCTTCTTTTGATCAACACAATTAAGTGCAAACGGAAGGCCATGGTCGATAGTTCATTGGAAGGTTGCTCTGTACTGAGCATTTAGAATTATCAAACTGCCTCAAACAGAGCAAAGCATCTTCACTTAGAACTCCTCGCCTCAGTCTCTAAGACCTTGAGAATGTTCCTGTGCACACAGAATAACAACTTGGATTTGTTCTTTGTGAGCCTTATTGGAGAAGATGACCCGGCCAGGTCAGTTTGTATGTGCCTACCGGTGATGGACCAAACAAAGATATAGCTAGGCTGCTAAATACAAGTTTGAAATAGAATGGATGCTGACGGCTTGCCAACTGCTAGTTTTGGCTGGTTCAGACTACACGATTCTCAGATATTCCTCCACGATTTAACATGTCACACTATGCGATCAAAGAGCCAGGAAATCGGGCCTTGTCTTGTCGGAAAATTGGCCACACTACAAGATTCGAGGGTGCGATGCTCGAGGATCTTTAGGCCCTGTCCACACTAACCCGGGTAAATATAAAAACGCATGCACGCAATGAAAACGATCTCGTCCACACTATCGTTTTCATATATTTTTCGGAATGTTTTGCATCCACTTTCCACACTGAAATGATTTTCATAAACAGTTGTTGTCATGGTATCGTGACTCTCTGTTTATATTACAGGCGCGTGATCAGCTGTGATAGTTGCAGTTGATCAGCTAGCTAATCATTTTCACTCACAAGCGAAAATATGGCTCAAGCCAAAAGTACAAAGGCAAGTTGTCTTTGTATCGTTCACGATACACTCAGAATCAACGCAGTAACAATGTGTAAATAACAATGGATTCCGAGTTCCTATACTAGGCATTATGATTGCGGTCCTCTGCGTAGTGCAGTGAAGTCTAGTTAGTAGAGATGCGCGGTTGAGCTGTAATGTCATCCCGATTTTGAGTTGCGTATTCCGTGTCCCGACAAAAGCCTCTCTTGGCTCGCTAAAATGTCCAACCAGTATGAAGTGTCCCCTGTTGTCAGCAAACATAGCCAACGTGGTCTTATTATAGCCCGATCATTAACTAAAAGCCACATAGAAAGATTAAAGCATCCAGCATATGATTTCAACAATGCGTGAGGGCATACGCAGCAGGGATGATCTCACAGTGGAATGCTTATGGAGAACCAGCGGACGAACGCTGGGCGGAGATATCATAAGCAGGGAGATTATAGAAAAATATAATGTCAAATTTGTCATTTTGCCGTTTGTCTAGTCAATATGTTAACCTACTTATTATATATTTATTTAATTCAACCGCGACCCGCCCGCAATTCCTCAAAGTACTTTTTTTCACGCAATCCTCTACCCAACCTGTGGATTATCCATGGTGTCCGCTGGTATGACCGCCAACCGCACATCACTACTAGTCTTTACTTAACTAGATAGTTCTTTACGAGTTGGTAAACACTGGCCGTGAGCTCCAGCTGTTCGCGGATTCCCTCCATGTCAACAATGGATACGTCATGCGATTCCCCCAAATTTCTGGCATGCCAAACTTTTGTCGTGACGTTTTCGAACGTCGCAGACGGAAAAAATCGCAGATCGTAAGCATGTCACATTACAAGACCTCGTCTTCGCAGTCTTTTCAAAATCATGTACGACTCGCAAATTTGTCTGCTGAACCAGCCATGCTCATGGCTGATTTACATCTCAACATAGACAATGTCAACAGTAAACCACGGATCTAAACCTGAGAAATACTTTAAGGCCGATACTAACACTTTTAAAACACCAAAAAAAATTTTTTTTGGTGTTTTATTAACTGGCTTATTTTATTGAGCTCTTTAATAAAAAATAACAATTATAATGCTGCAGGGAAGAAGCAACACGTGCGTCTTGTTGATAAACAATTAAACTGAGTGGGAACTGTGTGTTTAATTTAATTTTGGCCAACATCACTAAGCAGTTGTGATGCACTGTCTACGGGTTTGTAAAGCACTCATATCCAAGTAAGGGACACTAAGTAAGGGTACAACTCATTGGCTAAAAGGGCTGTGATTAGCCAACACTCATTTTAGATTACTTTCTTCAAAGAACTGTTCTATTTTGGCTATTTTCTTTCCCTCACCCTTCTCTCTAAATGTTTTACCCTTTATCTATGTCTTTCTCCCTTTTTTGCCTTCTTTCCTTTTTCTTTGTCAACTCTTGCAAAGCAGTGTTGGATTATGCTGAGGAAGCAGGAATTAATTTGAACAAGACGTGAGCAGCAAAGAGGTGCTCAATTCATCACCCTCCCTGGTGTCACTCACACAACAGTGCTCCCATGCACCCACACACACACTCTCACTCTCTCATCCCTCTGTCTCACCAATACCCTCTCTCTCACAACACACACACACACACACACACACACACACACACACACACACACACACACACACACACACACACACACACACACACACACACACACACACACACACACACACACACACACAAGCCCGATACAAATAAATGCAAACATCCACATGAAGGATTTCAGTATGGCATTGTGGCGAAGGGCTTGACAGCCAAACTGGGTTTTTGGGAACATAATTCCTGTGCAAAGGTGTTTCAAAGACATAATGCCATGCTCAGAATTTTTTTGACACCTGCTTAGAAAAGTATCTTTTCCAATTCACTGACAAGTTCAGAAATAGGCAAATGCATTAAACGTTAGAATGATGTGTGCTTAAAGTGATATGAATCAATAACTATGCAATTGTTATAGGGCTGGAGGTTTTTGCCGGCTTCTATAATTGAAACAGAGTAATTAATCAGAACATTTATAAGCAACTCAGAAATTTAAAACTATAAATAACACAGGTGTTATTCCATTCCGACAGAAAGGCACAAGGAAATCAATTACCTTGTAAGTGATATACCTTGCAATTACCTTGTGCGGTTATCTAAAAAAACTAAATGGTCTAAAACAACCTGAATAAAAGTCTGTTGTAGCGTTGTGTTCCGTGTGTGTGTTTCATTTCTCCGTTGTGAACGTAGAATGATGTGGCTGCTTTGGCTGAGGCACAACCTTGAAATCCAAACTGACGCCAGCCTGTGAGATTCCCCCCATGCTAATACACCTCCAGCGGCAGACCAAGAGTGCTTTCTCTGTCCTCGTTTTTAACTGATTTTCATTTGCGAGCGCCGCAGCTTTGCTCATTAATCCTCTCTTTCATATTTGCCCCTAAAAGATGATTGGTAGGGACGACGAGACCACAATACTCATCAGTAGAGAGCAAAAGACCCGACCCCCTTTTCTCCCCACTAGCTCCTACTCCTCCGCTTCCTCTCTGTCTCTCCACTTCATTCAGCGGTGGCTCAAGACCGCGCCGCTCCTTATTCTTTCCCTTTCATCCTGAATTCCCCCTCTCTTATCAGCCCTTTTCATCTCTGTCTACCTTCTCTCTAGGCTCACTTCTCTTCCCTTCCTGTATTTTCTTTTTTTCGTGACACTTGGGAGGGATTTTAGCATATTGCCTTGTTTTGTGTCTTTACCCCTTGGTTATCAACGATAACGATTTATATATTCTTTTTTATTGAATGTGCTGATGACAATGTTTTATAAATATACAGGTCAAAGAAAAAATGACGTAAACCATGGCAATATTGATATCAATATTAATCATATTTCTACATATTCTTTTTAATGGGAAAATGGGGCATCATTTATATTTTTGAAATAACCAGAAAGACAAATCGTTTCAAAAGAAAGTCGGAAACTAGATCTGAGAAAATAATAACATCTACACCATCATCCAACAGTTCAGACGACGATCCCTTTTCATGGAATTGCCTCCTGAAACCCTTCCCACGTTCTCACGTACCTATGGGCGACAGCTCCGCCACGCTGCCTATATAAGGCCCTTCCAGGAACTTGGGCTCGCTGTCGTTGATGTCCTGCACCTTGATGACAAACTCAGACTCGGGCTCCAGCGGGTCGCTGGACAGCCGGTCCAGCGCCTGGGCCCTCAGGGTGTAGAAGGCCTTCTCCTCCCGGTCCAGACGCTCCGTGGCGTGGATGTCTCCCGTGAGCTCATCGATGATGAAGATGGTGCCCGCCCCCTCGCCGGAGATGGTGTACTTGATGGTTCCCTCGCCCTCGTCCGAGTCCGTGTGGATCTGGAACCAGACACACACCATACGTGAGTGGAGTGCTTACATGCCTTTACTCATCCCTCTGCATCATAGAATGTCAATCAAAATGGATATTAGCCATTGGGGGACACATTTTGTGGGTGTAGATTTCCGTTTTGCAACCAGCAGCAGAAAGAATATTTATCCATTGAATTGACGCCTCACACTTTTCTATGGCAAAGCAAATTTCTATGAAGTCTTTCAGAATTTTTTACTGAAAGTTATTATACTGTTTTGTTAAATACTCAATTCTGATAGGTCAATTTAAGCATTGAGCGGTCTGTTATTTCATAATAGCAGACCACGGCTTTGAACAGCACCGTTGCTATGGACAGTATTTTTTGTATCACGATAATTATGTCATTTGCATTTTGTATCACGATAATTATGTCCCATTTCTTCTCATTCATGTGAATATCGGTGGGTCTCTCTGCATCCATTTCCTGCAAACTGCCTAAAGGCTGTTGGGGGAACTACATGCTTTTCCGCCTGAGACTAACAAAAAGATTCTCGATTTGCACTCTTTTCATTTCAATATTTACCCAAACACACCAACACAAAGTAATGTTTGTTTTGTGACCGACAGATATAGAGGTATATAGAGATAGGGTGGGTAGTCTACAGTGACTTTGGGTCTTGGATTCCCAGTCAAAAGATTCAGCGAACAAAATCCAAAGTCAACCGCCCTCCTGTAGGGATCCTTGAGCGAAAATCTGTAAAGCCCGACCTACCCCGGATCTAAATCTAAACTTCACTAGATAGAGAGGTATAAAGTGAATAGAGCAATAATTCTGCCATTTCCTCCACTACACTACTCGCCCGGCAACATCCAGTGTTCAGCTCTCCCAGTCCACCCTGTCATCGTCTCATCCCGCCTCCAGTTCCCATGGTGATTTACAAGGCATCGCTACCTGCTTGTCCTTTGCAGGAAATGACGCCTAAATGAGATGATCAAAGTCATCTCCGAGAGTGTTGGATCTGGCGGGGATGAGAAGTGAACTTAAAGAGCCCTTATAAATCAGAGGCGTCCGTTCTCCGCTAATGTGATGAGAAGCTATCTCACTGGCCGTCCCGTGCACCGGACTCCCCCTTTGGCTCTTCGGAAAGTACATGCAGTGTCTCCCCTCCCTATCTCTCCCTTTATGTCTCTCTCAAACACACCTTATACGGGGCATTATCATTCAGCAGTCCGTGCACCATAACGGTGGTTCAATCTACTGAGCAGGCCAGGGGAGAGGGAAGGGGAGAATCTGGCCGGCCTGGTTGGTTAATATTTAATGAGGCCTTAATTAAATACAGGGTTCTATCATCTTCGAGGGGGGGCTTTCATTAAGTATTTGTCGTAAAGAAAGGAAAGATGCAGAATAACGCTATGACTTGGCCTTTTATTGCCAGATACAACCAATGTAACCCCCACCCATTTATTCTCCAGTAGGGTAAACTTTCAAAGCCATTCTCCCTTCATTTTAAATCCTCCCCAAGACAAATAGACGGACAGAAGAAAACCCGTTGGCGGTATTAATATTTCAGTGATAATAAAATACGTTCCAATGCCCCAAATAGACAGAGAGAGAGAGAGAGAGAGAGAGAGAGAGAGAGAGAGAGAGAGAGAGAGAGAGAGAGAGAGAGAGAGAGAGAGAGAGAGAGAGAGAGGGATAGGGGGGAGTGGAGGGTAATAAAGAGAGAGACAGGCGAGAGAGAAATTCTCCAATAAAAGTGCACAGGAATATTCCAGCAGACATGTAGCCGCTCTGCGGCTGTCTACTGCTACCTCTCGGTTGCATCAGGAGCTGAAACATTTGTGTAAGACACGGCCTCTGGTGTTGGTTCTATTTGGTTGAGTACTATGCATGTCCATATGCTCAACCTGCCCTTCTATGCCCTTTGTGGTATTCCACTCCACCCCTGATATACCCTCGTTGAAGCCATACACATCCCAGTGTTTCTGGTTCGAAGGTTACACACACAGACATACACAAGCACATGTACACACACACAGACATACATTCAAACACATCTAAAGATGCAGGCACATAGGTTTACCTAAGCACAAATACGTGGATTGACGCAAAGCACGCGTACATTCAATAACACTCGGTCACACACACACACGCATGCACGCACGCACGCACGCACGCACACATGCACACACGCACACACACACACGTTTGTGCAGAATGTCGTGACCTGAAAACAAGACGTTAAGCAGTCCAAACCTTTTCTGGGTCTTTTTTTCTTTCAAAATAAACATGCTGACTTTAATATTGCTGACAAACGTGAACATTTGGTGAAAGGGTATGCCCCCTTATATATGAAAGGTCGATGCATTAATGCTCACTAGTAATCTGGATATCTTAAGTTAACAAATAAAATAATAGACCTCATAAAGATCTGCCAACAGGGTGTGATGGGTTTTGATTGACGCTCTGCTTCTCTCTTGTGGGGAAAATGGCCAACTGGTTTGGAGTTTGTGAGTGAGAGTGTGTCTGGGAAGAATGTGAGGCTGTTTCTCTGCTTGATGAAAATGATGGCTGTTTCACTCTCACCTGGAGTCCGCTTGCTCCCTCTGATCCCATTTTTGTAAGGTCAATTATAAATGGACTTACATTTGGTTGGGTTCAGTGCTTTAAATGTGTAGCCCCTCATTGGACGGATACTAACCTTTTCTACCTACTAGGGAGGTAACTATAGCTCCCTTGTGTAAGAGGGGAATCGTTGAAAAGGCTAAATTAGACTCAGTGGTGACAGTGTGGCATGTAGTTCAGCATATTATACAAGGGCATTCAATGCGTTTCAATGCTTTATTCATCATATATATATATATATATATCTGTATATATATACATGAATATAGATATATAGTGTTACAAGACCTAATACAAGAAGTGGTGGAAACCTATTAATTGTGTGGTACTGACAAGAGCTGTTGGCAATTTCTATTGGGTTTCTTCAACATCTCTTCCATATCTTTGATCCAGCTTGCTGGTTCCTGGCAAGGTCATATGTCTTTAAATATAACAGAATCGTACCAGATGTACCCACTGGTACAGTTCGCAACACAGAGAGATCTTCAACACTTCATTCCATTCTCTGTGAGCTCTGTTGCCATGCATTATATAACAACTACACAAGCATTCAAGTATGCAAGGGGTGACACGAGGCCTCTTCAGTGGTTGACCTTTAAAACGTGTCAATGGTTTGCACTGGAACAGAATGAAGCATCTGCACAATGTTGACGGTGCCAATTATAGAGACAACGACACGTACATACAGGGACACAGTAAACGAAATACCAAAATGATGGAAATTGTGCGAACATTTATTTTACGTCTCAGAGTGTAGGTGTTGTTGTTGTTGCTGTTCACCACATGGGGTAGTGAGCAGAAATGGAGACCAATAAGAATGTGCTGAAAAAACCACAGGGTGCTTCATAGATGCATTTTTTTCGAGCTGATTTTTCTTTTAGTGGAGCATGCAGCACACTACTTGGCGTCTTAGTATATGCTGATCCTTTTTAGTGTTAGAGCTCATAGGTAGCCTCAACTACCACGTTTAGCTTAAGCATTACATGTATTTACGTCTCACCCACTACTCATTGGGTGACCCCTAAACCAGGCTACAAAGACACATGCACATAGTTGATGAGGTCCACTCACATTTCCAGCCTACCTCACTGTAAGCACCATTGTGTTTCATCAGCTCCCAGCAAATGTGAGAAACCCTATTTTCCTTACATGATGATGACTGATAAAGAGAGACATCCTTTTTCTCCCTAGTTCTGTGTATATTTCTAACCTCTGCCTAGGTCTCAAACAGGAGGAGGGGGGATTGATCCTCCTTAAGGCGGTGGAAGCGGCCCGTATCCCCCCTCTGATGTGTTAAAGTGTTAACAAGGTGGCTCTATCAGAGAGAGAGAGAGAGAGAGAGAGAGAGAGAGAGAGAGAGAGAGAGAGAGAGAGAGAGAGAGAGAGAGAGAGAGAGAGAGAGAGAGAGAGGTTGCAGGGACGGAGACGCGGCAGGGGGAGCGCGGTGCCGAGCAGTAGTGAGACTTCACACCGAGATGGGCAGCCATGGAAATGGAAGCAGAAGAGACAGATGTCAAATGGTCGAGAAGTGAAACGAGAGAGTGCCAGCAGGGCAGTGAGAGCCAACTTAGAGGCTCGAGAAAAAAAGGAAACGTATAGGACTAGATATGGGGACACAAAAAAAATACATTTAGTACAGAAAGTAAAGTCAGAAAAGTAGAAAAATGAAAGAAATGGGTGCATGGGGAAAGAAGAAGAAGGGAACAACAATGCAAATGCAAAAGGAGGATGAAGAGAAGGCATTGAGTGTGTGAGTTAAGAACATGACTAAAATAACCCGGCACCGCAACCTGGATTGCCTTTCATCTCCCCAAGAGGAAATGCGGTTGGCTGAAACACCATGTCGGACAGCCTCGTCGCATCCTCTCTCCCCCGCCGAAACCGCTCTGTGCCCATTCGCAGACTGCAGCGTGACGTCACACCTAATAGACCTACATCTACATCGCCTATAGAAGGAGGAAGCATGACTGGGTGGCTGTTTCTGGGGGGTGTGATGTGACACTGTTGCACACTCATGCGGGAGCATGCAGACCTGCTGACGTGTGCAGGCGTGTACACGAAGGCATTCACTTTCAAAGTGCCATGAGGATGACTCATGCTTGCCCGCACACACACACAAACACACACACACACAGACACTCATTACGCTATTTAGAATATAATGTCTGGTTGCTGCAACAACATATGCAACCTCCCTTTGAATCTTCATGATATACTGCAGTCAATATATTATTCACAGTAAAGCCTTTACATGCTGCATCTCAGAGCAGCTATAATCAACCCAGAAGTATCATATTTAGCATTAAGTTTCATCATTGAGACACATAAAGATACGGCATCATTATCGTAAGCCATAGAGGCTGGGTTTCCTGCCATCAAAACCCTGTTGTGACAGTCGGGATGTGAGTGCAATAAACAGAAGCATGGGTACGCCTTGAAAAGAATCAACGCAGCTGTTTCCTCAATGAATTTCAACATAGAATGAGGACATCCATCTGTCCTAGAACACATTCATTCAGGTCTGAAAGGTGGAATAATACAGCGACAGGAAAAAAAGAAAAAACACAGAGGTGCACAAACCTACGACACAATGTAGACTCTGTCAATCTCCGGAGATTCTCCACACACGTGTACACACAGATGCATACCCACAAGCTCTCACACACACACACACACACACACACACACACACACACACACACACACACACACACACACACACACACACACACACACACACACACACACACACACACACACACACACACAACCAAAACAAAGCACATTCAGAGAGTACAAAGTAGCAACACAACAGGAGCCTTTTGTCTGGAGTTCTGCCATGCAAGAAAAAAAGACCAAAACTGTATAAATAGCAGATTACCACCCCTTGGTCTTAAAGGAAAAACACAGGCTTCAACACTTTGATATTGTTAAGATGTTCCTATTGTCCATGTATAATGCCTAACAGGTCCTCTGTTGTGTAATAATTTGTTATATCACAACATTTATGTGTGTTCTGCATTTACAGAACATTCTTAGCCGTTCTTCTATTCCTAGTACTCAAATAATAAAAGGAAAATACTAAAACTTGGCCGTGTTGTCCACATACAAGATAAGAATAACAAGGGAGAACTGGTTTGTATTGGCTACGACGGGAATTACATGCATAGAAACTAGGGATGCACCGATCCGCTTTTTTCACCTCCGATACCGATACCGATATCTGAGGTTTAGTATCGGCCGATACCGATCCGATACCGATATAGAAAAACAGCGCGAAATTATGGCTACAATCTAAGTTTCATTGAGGGGAAAAGACTGGGATCATGAGACTTGAATTTTTGAGTTGCTTTATAAGGTTTGTGGTATTAAAGCTAGAAGGTTTAGTACCACCCCTCGGGACATTTACTTTGCATGTGTTGCATGTAGCCGTGGAGCTTGCTGGCTTAGGTAAAGTGAAATAGCTCCAGATAGAAGATCCTTTTGCTTGCTCCATTTTGCAATCACTGTAGGCTCCGCACGGCGTGTTGCTTGTTTATGACGTCACTCACAGCACACAGCATAGAAACTGAATAGATCAGCCAATAGATAGATAGATACACTTTTATTAATCCCGTGAGAACATTTTCGTGGGAAATTCAATTATCAAAGCAGCAAGGTAGTAGGAATAGGATTCAAGTATGTACATAAACGTAAAAAAAAAAAAAAAAATGTTTTTTTTTTTTAAAATATGGATCGGCCCATTTGTCACCGATACCCGATCTAGAAATTTCTTCAATATCGGTACCGATACTGATACAAATATCGGATCGGTGCATCCCTAAAAACAGATACCGATTTTTTTGGGCAAGATTAAGGGCAGCCCTGCACCCTATTTTCTGTGAAAACGTTATCACAATCAAATATCCTCAAAATTCACTGTCAAAATTCAGGCGCTGATTATCGTGAGCCCCTCAGTTAACTTTGGTGATTGTGATTGACATGTGTGCTGTATTACATGTGTGGCAACCCAACTCAATGTGTGAAGAGAATCAATAAACATCTGCTGACGGGATAGAGTGTGGCGCAGCGTGTGAACATGGCAGGTGAATTACAAAGTGTATTTATAGGATGATACCGGTCTGGGTAGGTAACGGAGGATTTAGTGAGGCATGGAGAGACGGTTTCCATGGCTTAATCACGCTTTTCTTTAATTTTTCACTGCAGTAAAGTGAGTTTTATAATGTTAAGATGGCCATCACTTTTAAATGCCTTGATAAAAGGAATCACAATGTACATATTATTTTTCAGCAAAAAATGCATATCCATAGTTAGCTCAAGGGAGCATCATCAATTACAAGATGAAAAAATAAAATACATAAATTCACCCAAAAGTAAATCAATAATTTCACTGCCTCCATAATAGATAATATTGGTTGATTCACGGTTGTCTTGTCATTTGAAGAAATAAAAAGGCTGGGGGCCATGCTGTCTATCTCCACAATTTACCAGAGTTCAATGACATGTGGATAAACCTGTTTGCATCTCAGAAAGAATGCGGTCCAAGAAGCCCTCTATACATTTGGTGAGCAGAGGTATAACATTGTTATTTTTGCTCTGGCCCCCAACTTCAGCCCTACCTGCCACTGAGAACGAATATAGTCATTCTGGGTAAGGCTGGAAAGAAATAAAACACACGACTTTCACAGGTATAGTTAGGCGAGTGAAAAATCATGATAATGTACCACCTTACACATATTGGAAAATAACCTCTAGAATAAAGTTATAAAACATTTTATAACAGTGTGACCATGTTTCAGCCTGCAATATTGCTATGAGTAGAAAAACGTAACTGCCACTTAGGCGAGTACATTCATTTTTATGTAATCTATTTTCCCTAGTCCATATGCAATCATTTACAGCCTTCCATATAAGTACAGGGTGGAAATATTCCAACATTATTTGAGCTGTCCTACGAAGCCCATAAGGATTCATTAGGGTAAATGTAGTGAACCAAACAGCTAGCTCATTGCTCTGTGAGTGACCATGTTAGGGCTAAATCATATTTCATTAGCAGAGTAATGGCGGCCCGTGTGTGGCTGACAGGCTTGGCAAGTTTGCTGAGTTGAGGCAAAATATTAATCTGAAAGTAGCTTGTTGTAAACGACGAAGCCGGTAGGGAGGCTCAACGGCTGTATTTAATCCTCTATTGCTCTAATTAAAGTCTTAATATCAGCAGTCCAGCGGTGGCAGGGCAAACACGCGCACATGCACACGCTCACACATGCACACGTACAGACACACACAAACAAATACGCACGAGCGTTCACACACATACATGGACGTACATGCATACACACAAAAACACGCATATGCACACATAAACGCACAAACACGCGTACTGAGACACATGCTTTAGCACATTTAAATACAATTCCAAGAAGCTCAGATGATAATATGGGCTACCAATAGTTTTGAAAGTGATATTCCCTACCCTTTTCCAAACACAAACACACACCAACATACACACTAAGACGCACAAACACATTCAGAAAAACAGAACCCCCCTTATGCCATTCTAGTGTTTCCCATTCACCCTCTCCTGTAATGAATCCCCTATTAACACCCCAGCTCTGACAACCCATCTGTGTTTCACTAGCCGCTCTCCCCCGTAATCCCTCCCATTCACCCTTCTCTACGTTCATCCTCGTCCTATCAAATCCATTCATTTTCCACTGTTTTCATTTCTCATTGACCTCCCCTTCCCCTTCCTCTGAAACTCTGCATCTGTGTGGGACACGGGGGCCGCCTGAGGTCCAGCAGCAGACGTAGACCTGACCCATAAGCAAATGGAATGGAGGGGGGGTGTCATGACAACCCTTGTTAACCTAGGAGTGCCCTCTAAGATGTGTCCCATCCCCCCCCTCCCCCCCCCTCGGAAAATAAGAAAAGGAAAACCTGCCATGGGAAAATTCAGCCATGGTTTTTTGTCTTAATTTGACGCTCACTTACGCTGTAGCGAAAATATGTTCTACCATGCTGGGACCCATGTGTGCTCAACAGTTTGTAGTTTAAGTTGGCCGCATCTCCTAATGAAAATAATAGGAAATGATGTGCATGAATGATGCGTGACTCATGCTTGATCACCCCCCCCCCCCCCCCTGCTGTCGTCATGGATACAGTCCAACTGTCTCAGTCCGATACCCTCCACCCTCCGTCACAACGCGACTTAGCCAATTGAATCATACATGCTGTCCACTTCCATCAACCCACTGAGGTTCATTTGGAGACCGGCTGATGGATTAGATGTGAGTGTGCAGAGCCAAGAGAGGTCAAAAGTACCTCCAACTGTAAACATGTAGGCGGTCTGTGGGATTGCAGCACGATCGGATTAGAAGTCTCTTCATTATGGACAATCGCATTCAAAATATGTCATGAAATGCCCACTCTCTCCGTTTTTGTTAAGCTCTGGTGGCAGAAGCTTTGTGAAAGTATGATTTTGCTCAGGGGGCCAAACAGCCAAGTTTGATTCAATCCATCATACTGCACAATATTTGTATGGTGTTCTTCCCCAACATTCCACTCATCTTTCAGGTTAAATGAATGAAAGTAGGCTTTTAAAAGCAAACACCACAGTCACAGCTGCAAAGGGAAATGAATCAAATCGTTGTTCTTTGTAGAGGCTTCACCCTTTAAAGTTTCCAACTTTCATTACGTGCTGACACTCCATCTTTAAAAAGGATAAGCATGTCTGTGGATCCAAGGAATCAATATTAACAAACCTCTAAGCAGAAGGCCGTGAGCAAACATTCAATTCACATCTTTTTTTTCAAACACTTCATCCATCTTTGATTTATATTTGTTTGGTCGTTTTAAAACGCACATCCCTGAATTAAAATAGGCAAATGCGTGCCGACACAGCTTTAACCATACTTTGAGATTACCAGTTATCATTTCATAACCAATTAAGATGACTGATTATCCGCCTGCATCACCAGCCTTGGTTTGTTTGTCATTGTAATGAATTCCACCGAAAGACGAAAAAGAAGAAGAAACGAAAATGCATCGTACCTTCCCCACATAGAGTGGCTCTGTGCCCGTGTACTCCTCCACCACGAAGAACTGGTTCCACACCCATCCTCTCTTCACCCGCTCATGGGACATGAGCTGGTCCTCCTCGCTACCGCCATCCCCTCCAACGCCTTCGACTCCACCTCCTCCTCCTCCTCCACCCGATCTACTAGTCCTTGCAGTTTTCTTACAACACCCAAAGTTACAGCACCCCAGAAGACTCAGTGCCCATAACGCCAACCAGGTGCTCACTTTCCAGCATGGCGCCATTTTAGGCGGGAAATTACAAAAGGGGGAAAAAACGGAGCAAATGCGTTGCCAGGTTCTTCTTAGCTCTACATGTGACGCTGGGATGAATTGGAAAAAAAAACACAGTAATAACGCTGTTATTAAACAG
This sequence comes from Gadus chalcogrammus, assembly GCF_026213295.1. NCBI lineage: Eukaryota > Metazoa > Chordata > Actinopteri > Gadiformes > Gadidae > Gadus > Gadus chalcogrammus. The sequence continues at coordinate 13,296,712 of NC_079424.1, forward strand.
AACGGCGTAGCTCCTCTTGGGTGGTGAGATCTTAAATCAAAAGTTGGTTTCTGTAACAATGGGGGGTAGGGGGGGAGGGGGGAGGGATGAGCTTAATCCGCGAGGTTCCGGAGCATTCCAAAGTCTTAAGTGGGGGTGTCCGTAGGGTTGAGACGGTGGGGCAGAGTCACCGAGCCGCCTGAGCCCTGTGGATTCTGCACGGTTCCAGAGGTAGCGTCTCCAAAGCTGTCTCTGGAGTCATGCTGATCTGTTCACAGTGCCTCCCGCCGCCATAATAAGCCTCATAATAAGGAAACTTAAAAAAACAAAACGAAAGCACAGGAAAGTCACTTCGAGTTCACTTGCTTTTTCCTTTTGCTTCCTGACATGGATAAAAAAAAAAAAACACAGGAAAAACAACAAGAATAAATCAAACAAACAGCCGGAAAAAAGTAAAGAAGGAAGAAGAATCCAATTACACTGTTTACAGTTTATACAAGAAATGTAGTAATGGGAACCGCACTAGAATTCAACTGTTGTGATAATGACAAAAAACTGCTGCAGTGTTCGACATGTCTGCTCTCCACATCTTGTATTCAGTTGCTCAACAACAGTGATCTCCGATCCGTGATTGGTAGCGTCGGTTGGGTGGGTAGAAAATGTTATGGCGTGTTAAAGCCAAGCTTCTCTGTGGAGGAGGCCGCTCTGTTCGGTGTGACGGCAGAGCAACCTCTTCTGGTGGAGGATACTTGAGGTAATTAAAGGAAAGCTGATTTTCTCCTTGGCCACACAGAATTTGATTGATCACCGTGAGTGTCGTGGATTGATCTCCGAGGCGATCTATGGCGTCCCTTCACTGGAGCACGGCATGCGGGCGGAGGGATCCTGTTTGAAGACCGGCTGGATGTGTTAAGACATTGGACCGTCAAGGACGAGGAATTCTGGAAGAAAGAAGAAAAACGTATAATAAATGACATTGTCCAATTAACATGTCCTAATGGGGAAAAACACACTTCAAATTCTGAAGGCGTGTTGGTTATGTTTGTCAAGTCTTTTTGAAAATGTGTCTAATTTGGCTGCTGTTGATCATGTCTGTTGGTTGGATTGGGCTCGTTGAAGTCCTCTAGTAATGCTAACACGATGCTAATAATATGTGTATCTTATAATCCTCTGCTACACCAACACTTTGTAATGTGGTAATTGGCAGCCTTCTTTATTTTAAGTATTTGACATACAGACAATCTTGTATGTTTTTTGGTATCATTATTATCTACGTGGAGGGGATTGAGTGGGAGGGAAAACCTAAAGATGGTCATAGTGAAGAGAATGACAGAGAGAGAGAGAGAGAGAGAGAGAGAGAGAGAGAAAAGAAAGATAGAGAGAAGGAGAGAGAGAGAGAGAGAGAGAGAGAGAGAGAGAGAGAGGGAGAGGGAGAGGGAGAGGGGGAGAGGGAGAGGGAGAGGGAGAGGGAGAGGGAGAGGGAGAGGGAGAGGGAGAGAGAGAGAGAGAGAGAGAGAAATCCATGGTCATCATCATCACCAGGTCCTAAGGAGCGGGTGTCTACCTTGTGATGTGTCGGCAGACCGGCCCTAACTCTGGCCGGCTGATTAATTGCATGAGGGAGCACTAATTGTATAAAAACATGAATCAATTAATTCCAACCAACGAGGTAACAACACGCCCCACCACCCACTAACCCTCTAATAGTTCGAACAAACACTGGCTAGTGCGGCAGAGGAGAGACGATTGGCACACCATCAAGTGCACACAGCAGATAGCAGATAGAAAGTGAGAGAGCAGGGAGAGAGCACAACAGTGGAGGAGGGTATTTCAATAAAGCCCAGACAGAAAAAAGGGGGGAAGACAGGGAACAGCAGGCAACAGTACAAAAACATAAATCTGGGAAATAATGATAGAACGGCGGGCTAGCAAGGCACCAAGAGAGGGCTTTATGTTGCTACCTGACAATACCAATGACTGCAATAAGTCTCTGTAGCAAGCCTTCAGATAGCATAACAATAACATATCCCCCTGCCAAAATCCTATGAGGGAGATGGAGCACTGGAAAGTTTTCTGAGGGAAAGCTTGTGGGCCAGACATAGTTCGGCGTGTTCTGCCTGGCAGGGGGGGGGACTTATAACCCCCGCTAGCCCATCCCCCCCTCCTCATGCCCCTTTGCCTGTGGGAGATGGAAGTGTCCAGAAATAGTTTCTCCTCAGACTAAGTGGACAAGCCGATGACTGTGGTCTGTGGTCTGGAGCTATAGCTGAACCCTTTTGGTACGGACACGCATGGACATTGGCGGAGAGGCAACCTGTTGTAAGAGTTATTTTATAACAACTTTGTGTCAAATCCGAAGGAATGCATGCAAACAGCCATGGAGCGACAGAGTCAACATGCATGCACATGAACAGGATAGCACTACAGATACAATGAGACATACCAAGTCATAAATAAATCAAAGAGAGTGAAAGGGAGGAGACCAAATGTTTGCCTGAAAGTTATTTGCCCCCTTCCATTCTCTGTCCTTGTATTGCTTCCTACCACACTTCGTTCCTCTCTGCCCTACTCCATCCCTCCCAAAACCCCCACCTATAATCCTCCACGTCCCTACCTCCAACCCCTACCTCCATCTCTCCTCCTCTCTCCCATCCCTACCTCCATCCCTACCTCCATTCCTCCTCCTCCCTCCCATCCCTACCTCCATCCACCCCTCCCTCCCTCACTACATCTCTCCTCCTCTTGCCCATCCCCACCTCCACCCCCTACCTCCATCTCTCCTTCTCTCTCCCATCCCTACCTCCATCCACCCCTCCCTCCCTCCCTACATCTCTCCTCCTCCCTCTCCATCACTACCTCCACCCCCTACCTCCATCTCTCCTTCTCTCTCCCATCCCTACCTCCACCCCTCCCTCCCTCCCTCCATCTCTCCTCTTCCCTCTCCATCCCTACCTCCACCCCTCCCTCCCTCCCTCCATCTCTCCTCTTCCCTCTCCATCCCTACCTCCACCCCCCCCTCCCTCCCTCCATCTCTCCTCTTCCCTCTCCATCCCTACCTCCACCCCTCCCTCCCTCCCTCCATCTCTCCTCTTCCCTCTCCATCCCTACCTCCACCCCTCCCTCCCTCCCTCCGTCTCTCCTCCTCCCTCTCCATCCCTACCTCCACCCCTCCCTCCCTCCCTCCCTCCGTCTCTCCTCCTCCCTCCCATCCATCCATCCCTTCCGCCCTCCCTCCCTCCCTGACTGCCTCCCTCCCGTCCTCCCTCCATCCCTCATTGACTCCTTGTTTTCCGAGGAGCGTACACCCTGTGGCATCTGGTGGTTTTGTGTTGTTTTTAACAGCCATTAGCCAAGAGGGGAGAACCAGAGGAGTGGGGCATGAAGCGACTTGGCTCAGAGAAGCGAATCATCGATGGATGAGAGAGTGAATGCCTGTGATTGTGAGGGGTTATGACACGGATGACATTTCACAAAGTAGAAAAAAAAATGGGGAGAGGAGGCGGAGGACTCGCAGGCTATTTCCCCTCAGTTCACTCACATGTCACCGGTCGACATCTCTGTGTTGGAAGCGGGGAATATAGTGCAATGATGGGATTGGAAAGGACACACAATTTGATTTTGTCATTTATTTCCATTTGAAATAGAAATTGGTTATAAAATGTTATTGTTACATTACAAACAGATCTGTAATAAAAAAATGCATAAAGATTTAAAGATACAAATTGTAAAGACCGTTTTAAATTGTTGTGTTTTGAATCAATTTGACAGTGATTCAAAATTGCATTTTAATTGATGTTGGTTTTTTTTCTGGTTGTTTCCAATTAAATGTGTGCATGCTATAGAGAGACGACTTCAAAGATAAAAACAAATGTTGTTTATTCCGCTCAGCCTCAAAGGCAAACAACACTGGGAGGAAGAAATGAATTATTTTTGCCTATCATAACTTTCCTTTGCGTTCTCACTGTAGACCCCTTTACAAGTGTACCAGCTGTTTGCATACGCTTAATTAATATCAATTTGTATCAAACATTTTTCGTTTTTTGTTTTTTCTCGAACAGGATTCATGAACAGCTCCAAAGTTGCTTGGCAAACTGAACCATTTGCTGTACACACCAACTGCTTGGCATTTAGAAAACAAAATCTGTGCTGTGAATCTGCTCCTCCTCCTCAGCTCTGTCTGTTCCGTACGAGAATTTCATTAAGTGTGCAGACATTTACTCATAATTAGGTCTAAAAGTAGGGGACTCTAATGAGTTGGAGAGACGGATAGGGGCGGTGGATGGGGGGGTTGAGCTCGAGAGCGAGGGGAAGTCTAGTTTCGCTTTCAGCCCTGAGTTGACTGCAACGGCGTTGGAGTCAGAAGGCAACGCTCGCCGAGGCAAAATTTATAGCATGTCAATTAATGACCTTCCCTTCGCAGCACTTGCCAGCATAACATGCCATCCGATGATGCAAACTCGGCCGACTGTCTCGTTATGCCAATTGGGCTCCCTGTATCCAACTACTTATCTCTCCCTCCTCACTCCCTGTCTCCCTCCCTCCCTCTCTCTGTCTCTACTCCACGCATCCCCTTTATTCTATCATTCTCCCAAATATGTTGTTCTTATTTCCTCTGTGTACTCCCTCCCTCCCTTCCTCCCAACCTCCCTCCCTCCCCCTCTCTCCGCCTCCCTCCCTGCTCCTCCTCTCCAAGCACGGAGAGCTACGGGCGAGTGCAGTGTTCCGTGCCCTATTAGAGGCTTGGATTGATTCTGTAACATGGCTGCAGTGTCTCCTCGGCGGGGCCGGGCCGGGCCCGGAGAAGGCTCTCTGACAGCCAGCTGTGGGCAGACAACAGCCAAGCAAGACTGATCACTACAACACTGAAGGGTGCTAGGGGCCGAGGCCAGGGGCCTGCCTGACACTCCCCCCCCCCCCCCCCCCCCCCCCCCCCCCCCCCCCTGCCCCCAAACCCCTGGGCGGGCCCATTCTCCTCCCTGTCTCTCTTCCACCCACTCATGACTGGCAGAGCAGAACAAAATGAGTCATAACTTGGGTGTTTATATGTGTGTACGCAAAACCAAAGCACGTATGCTTATGAAGGTGCAGAAGTCGTTTTAATTCTAAAATGTAAACTTTGATGAATTTGTTAACATTACAGAGTTTTGTATTGGTTCCTTCCGATAGAGGCGCAGCCTTTTAAATAAAGCCATAAAAAGAAACCCAGATCATTGTTGTCAGATGAATGTTTGTCTGTGTGGGTGAAAGGAACACATTGCAACAAGGTAGAGTGCAGCATCATAAATAATAGGCCATGCACAACAAAAGACAGAATGTCTGGTGCGTGATAAGTCCAAAAGCTTGATTGTAACCACTGCGGCAGCAATCAATAAACAAGGAACAAAAATGAACAAAATCTGCAGGAAATAATATATTTTTAATAATAGTCGTTGTTTATTTATCTCTTCAAATTTCGCTACAAGCTATACATTTTTTTTTATAATTGTCGTATTATAAGTTTGCGTTTTCATAAGTAGTGAATGCACTGATACAATGCACTAAGTCCATGCACATTTTCTGCTCTGTTTGTGACCATACAAAAGTATTGAATTGTAAGCTAAGTTGACACCTTTTCTGCAATTACTATTCTTCCACAAAATAATATTGTGAAAATCTTTTCTATCACTGTTGCTTATGCCTTTGTCTCTTCAAAAAGGCAGTATCAAGTCCTTAAATAGGACTTGATAGATAGATGTAGACACACATTATGTTCATCAGCCATCTCTGGCCCCTATCATTCCCATTCTCTCTCTCTTTCACTTCCCCTCTACCTTTTTCCTCCTCTCTCAATGCAGCAGCTGCATTGTTTACCCCCCACTGTCCTCTCCCTCCTTTTCTCCCCATGTCTGTAAATGCGTTCTTCCCTTTTGTTCTTCTTTTGTCAAATGTCTTTCTTTGCCTCCATCATGCTGCCTATACACCTTTTCCATCAGCCCTTGCACCTTTCCCATCAGTGGTTGCAGCGTGTGTCCTTTTGGCCACTCTATCACACTCCCCTATTTCTTCTTTCTGGCTCACTGTCACTTTTTTTATATTTGTACTTTTCCCGTTCCCCTCCAATCCCTCTGCACACCCTGTCTACTTGACAATCCTTGCATGACTTCGTCAGTGCCCTTTCCCTGCTTGTACTGTCCTCCTTTTTCCATATGTATATATAAATCGGTATCTCTTTTCAACTCCTTTATCGTACCAAGTCCTCTCTTCTGCGTCACCATCTCCCATGGTCTCTCAACACCAATATATTTTCAGTTAGCCTCGCTGCGTACATCAAAATGAAAGACAAAGCGCTATTTAAATGCTGTATCTCTAGCTCTTTATTTCTTAGTGGCAAGGACGGTACACGGGCAAATGTACAAACACAAAGACATGCATATACAAACGAAGGGGAATACATAAAATTACTTTACCTACAGTGCAACTGCTGAGCTGGAATCCCAGGACCCTTTGTCTTCTATAGCTTTCTCCCTTTCTCCCTATCTCTCTCTGCCTCTAATAATGTTGTGTATCTGGGACAGCAGTCCAAGCACAAGGGATAATGACTGCAAGTTAACCATATATATTTGTATAGCAGGAGGTTAACAGGCGGTGACTGCATCTATCTCACAGCGGGTATATTTATGTGTCTGAGACTCTGTAAGACAAACGCACACACATACACGAGCAACGTATGCTGGGACATGAACACATTAATTGCACACACACACACACACACACACACACACACACACACACACACACACACACACACACACACACACACACACACACACACACACACACACACACACACACACACACACACATCCAATGTTTGCTTAGCCAAACACAAACAACACATTTATTGCACAGAAACCAGCACACACCCACACAAACACACACACACGCACACGCACACCCACACGCACTGGATATGATCTCCCTATCGGATGGATGGATGGAAGCTGCCATCAAAGCAGGGCCCAGAAGGAGTTCAGGCGGTCTGCTTAGTGGAGTGAACCCGACACCACAGTCCAATCCCTTCTGCCATGCTTATTAAACGGCCTATTTTGTCATCTTCAATCCCAATTTGTCACAGTTGCTCGGCTACACGGTTACCGTGTCACAGAAAGGCCAGAAAAAGGAGGGATGAGCAGAACCTGAAGCAAAACAAAGCACACACAAAATGTATGTGGGTTAGTGTTTGTGTGTGTGTCTTTAGTTGTTTCTTCATTGTAGAGCAGTGGAGTTTTAATGGACCTGCCCGCTGGACTGACTGAAAAAAGACACTACGCGGAGTACAGTAGATTTACTCTGAGGAAAATAAATTGTATTGGGGGAGGAATACAGCAAGTCAAGTGAAGGTTTAGTGTGGAAAAACAGACGAATAATTCCCTCTCAGGCATCTGCACAAACTGCGGGTTTGCATTCCTAATGTTCAACGCTTACCATACAACAGTGAATGCGATAATGGACGTCTGTCACATCATTTAAAACCAGACCAAGGGCCGCCTTGGTTCGGCATGTCACCAAAAGTATTTTTGTTTTGACGTACATCGCAGGCCAGAGCAATAAGTATTCCTCTCCGCCTGTCCATCCGAATCGTGACTGACCATTCTGACAACGATACAAACATGCTTAACATTGCCAACAATCTTTAGTCGCAGCTCATTGTCATGTAGAGAGGCTTGCGGATTTATGATCCCTCACGCTGACCGAATCCAATGAGGGGGGCTCTCTCTGGCTAGTGCTACCCTTCAGGGCAAATCACTGATGGCCAACAGCATGGGTGAAAGCGGGATTCAACTAAATGTTGTGTGTGTGTGAATAACTTATTCAATACAAAGGGTTGAAAACTCACTATGATAGTTCATTATTGATTGGTTAATTGATTATACAATCAATCAATGAGTCTACAAAATGTCATAAATGAACCCTGTCAGAACTGACCCAAAACAAGCGATTTTCTTATATTAGCTCGCTTGGTCCGCTGAGTTTCCAAACACTTGATGAATCCGTTTTTTAAATGATGTATACATTTTCTGTACATCGACTCATTGTTTAAGCAGCCGTAAGACACAGACATGCAATAAACCCAGATTTGTGTTCCAACCCTGTTTAATTAACATCTGAAACAAATCCTCATCTCAAGAGCTTCCACGCGTCTTGCCACTATTGTCCAAAACATAGATTCCGGGCGTCCCGGCTCTCGTCGTCTGATCCTCCACTCCTAACCTCCAGACGATTAGTCAGCATGCTCTGTGCCATTTGACTGAATGAATCCCCCTCCTAGTTTCCCGAGGAAGCCAGGCTCTCCACCAACAAGTTCTTGCCAGGCGTCCAGCACTCCCAGCAGCGAGCTGGACTGAGCTTGTAATTGTCTGTGCCTGTCACTCGCTGAACCCGCTTGCCTTTGTGAATCCAAGACCTCTGAGTCGTATGTTGGCAACGTCAAGCCGATGCAGCGGAGACGTGGCAGCGGGAAACAGAAAAATAAATACAATCTGCATCGACGCAGCGAATCATCCGGAAAATGGGTGCTGCCTTGCATTAGTTTGCCCTGTTGGCGTATGCTTGGTAATGAGAGGTGACATATTGTCAGTGGCTTGCTAAAGCCGCTCTCCTAATTACGCTAATTGCAGCTTTTTCCGCCCCCGTCTCTCTTGTTTTCTTCCCTTTACTCTCAGCCGATGTTTTCCCCTTGCAGCAAAATCCCCATCCCTCTTGCAATTGCTGCTGTGCTTCCATTTCTATCTTTGTATTGTTATTTTGATTGTAAATACAATCTAAGTACAAACAGACAGAGTAGTCGACTACATTGTCAAATCACGGCACCCCTAACTGAGAGCATCATTCCTTTCCTGATGTGTTGTCTCTTTCACTTTCATTGAGATGCTTCTCTCTGTCAATCAGGCATGCTACCTCCAGACCTAGACCACGGTCAGTCGGCCATCATGCTCTGCTTCTGTGCTAGGCAAACGTATAGACCCGCCATGCCTTGTCTACAAGCGTAGCAGAAGCACGCACACCCCTGCTCTGCCAGCTACACAATTACTAAATCACTCATCTCACGGGTGGCTGGTGCGCTACATCCCCAGCTCTAGCCAAAGAGAGGGATGGAAAGAAGAGTGTAAGAGAGAGGGCAGGAGGGGTGGGCAATACAAAGGAGATAGAAAAGGGATAGAGAGGTGGGTAAGGGTAAACCACTGAGAATGATTGATGAGATAGATGGAAGGATGAATCGAGAGACTAAAGGTTGAATACGGACGACTAACAAGAGAGCTAGCATCTAGAGGGAAATACCACAATGTGTGTGTGTATGTGTGTGTTCTCACTTTAAGCAATTTGTAATAAAGTGTGTGTGCGCACATGAGTTTCCGTGCTTGTGGGTGAGTGAGCCTGTGAGACCACGTTCGTATGCTAAGGAGAGGCGCTGACGGCGGTGATTGACAGCGGTCAGTAGGGTGCAGCATGGTGCCCAGGACGGCGGTGAGGCCCCGCTACTTGTCAGCACACTACTCTGATGTGGCCCCTACGCTGCGGGCATGCTCCACTTAAGGGGCCCCGGCTCGTAAAAACCCAGAGCCAACTGTGATTTTGCCACGATTGCAGCCAACCCAAACACACTCGTTCGGGCATTGGCGGGGGATGGAGCCGGCATAATGATAGACAAGCCCAGTGCTGTGCAGGAAGTCAACCGTCTGGTTTCCTGGCTGGCTCCACAGCAGGAAGGAGGAGGAGGAGGAGGAGAAGGAGGAGGGTGAGATGAATCATTACTAGAGATTCACATCAGGTTATCTGAATTTTTAAACTGCTGCAGCGGAACACAACGTTTGCGGTGTTTTAGCCCGAGGTTAACTTGGCACAGACCAATGGAAACATCTGCCTGCAAACGGCTCTGTTCCACCACGGGCAGGTCTGCAGTGTGAGCCGCTTAAGAGGTGAGTCACAGTATGTGACGTACGGATACTTTGAGGAGATTTGTCAAGAGCTTGGTGCGTGTAATTGTGTCATTTGTGTTTTTCTTTTTTTGTGCATTACTGTTAATGCAGAACTTCCTTTCAGTGCGTTCGACAACACAGGGAATGGAGAACTATATGTTCAGGGGCCTAATTCTCTCTGTCATGACTTTCTAATCGCTAAAGCAGGATAGGAGGATGTGCCAAAACAATAAATAATCGGCAACGACAAACAATCGCAAAAGCAATTACGCAGCATGATGCTTGTGAAAGCAGAAGCAGCAGGTCCAGAGTGGCTGAAAGAGGACCATTTAAGTATTTGGGTGAGAAGTGATGCTCCCATGGCAACTATCGCCCTGGCCATCCTATGATGTAAAATTAGGGAATAATCAGTCACCCAAGGGACTTGGGTGGCAACACCTCGGCACAGCTGACCCTTGGAGACCTTTATAATTATTTAAGAGTCAGCCATTTGTTCGTCATGCTGAAGCAATTGTGGGGACCGGACAACTTGCTGCTTTGGGGCCAAGAGGTGTCCGCCCTGCTGCCAGCAGTTTTGACTCTAAAGTTTTTATTTCACAGTTGGGACAATTTAAAAGGGAACCAGTGCGGAAAGAATAAAACTAGAAAAAGGGAAAAAGAAGAAGGGTCTGTGCGAGAGGTCTAATACGAGTACATGGTAGTAAGAGATCGCTTAATTAAGGTTCTTGAAGCGGTTCATGTACTGGATACGCCTGGAGAAACACTGTTCAGTGGAGGCATTAAACCTTTTGAGTATGCAATTATACAGATATGCATGTGTATGTGTGTATATATATAAATAAATATATATATGCATGGAAATACACAAACAACATTTTCCTTTTATATTTTATTCATAATTCCATTTTTTCTATCAATTTTTTTTATCTCCAATCACAGAGCTCGGTTTGTGTTGATAATTCTGATTCACTCCCTGCGACTGTAATGTATTCCGGGGCCAATAAACATTTCATGAGAACTTCAGACAGCACTCGCATCTATGTTTATTTCACCCCTTTCCCCCCCCCCCCCGTACACCAAAAAAAACAAGAGTAGGAGGAAGCCGAGAGCAAATATGTACCGTGCAGCAGCAAGGCAAACACCGGCGGGCCACAAGGTCCCTGACACACACTCACACACGCGAAGCCGCCGCCGCCGCAGCCAGGAGAATATCATCCTCATCATCTTCTCCACCCTCAGCCTCCGCCAGCCACTCCTGATGGTGCCCCTCTCTCAGTCAACGCCACGCTCAACAGGATAAACAACACTTGCCGCGAAAACACACATACACACACATGCACGCGAAGAAGGCGTCTGCGCTCATGCATGTGAAGTGTGAGTGTCGAGTGTCGTATCGCTCGACATGTTTTTCAACTGATTCTTTTTATTTGTCTCAATCATTGATTATATCTCCATTTATTCATTGTTTTGGACCTAAAAGACAAAAAATAATAATTATTGTTTTATACAATCCAGCCTATTTCGTCATGGCTCAGACTTGGATGGTTTCACCTCGCTCCTCCTCCACCTCCCACTTAGCCAACCACACTTCCAGCCCCATCCCATTCACCCCAGCCCATTCACCCGTCTACGCCATACCCGTTACTCTTCTGTCGCAGTGGAGTTCATTTTCCCTGCGTCAGCCCCCACAGCTGGAGAAGCCTTTGCAGGGGCCCTGCTATACATCGCCGTGGCGGCTGTGTGTGGTGCGAGGCATCGGACCGTGAGATTCCCATTAGAGCACCGTGGTCAGGCCGGGCCATGCCCGACAGGGTGTCGCTCTGCTCAATATAACCACCAGATCTCTTTAATAATGCATGCTGGCGTGCACGCGCGTGTGTGTGTGTGTGTGTGTGTGTGTGTGTGTGTGTGTGTGTGTGTGTGTGTGTGTGTGTGTGTGTGTGTGTGTGTGTGTGTGTGTGTGTGTGTGTGTGTGTGTGTGTGTGTGTGTGTGTGTGTGTGTGTGTGTGTGTGTGTGTGTGTGTGTGTGTGTGTGTGTGTGCATGTCTGCAGCTCCAGAAATGCATGCGGAAAGACGGAGGACAAGGTAGTGATTTTCTTCGTGTGTGTGATTATTTGTGTGTGTTTGCAATTCTGATAAATTGTATGCAAGTTGAAGTGACAATTTGATTTTAAGTGCAAATAACATACATATTATTTAGTAGTTGCTACAACAATACTCCCCACACACATATACACACACAAACACAGGCACACACACACATACAGTTTTCATGGTGAACTTAAACAGGTGATCCACTTTTCTTTTCTGGAAACGGTTCAATGTGGAAGAAAGATGTAACCGTTTTGGAACACTTCAGTGCAAGGTGATATTACGACTATACCAATCAATGTCCGAGGAAATTATTCATCACACTTTGATCTGAATGGTACTTAACATAGAACTAGGCACTTCTAAAAACATTTATCAAAGACATCGTTCATATGCAATATAGTTGTTGCTCCCGAAATGGAATTTAAAAGTGTATGGATAATAAATAAAATGTATTAAAGAGGCAAGTGACCCATTCCAAAAGGGCTGCACAGACCAGACCACTGTGAGGGCTGTGGTCTTGGATTAAGCCATACGTGGATATGTTTTGCTTTTCTGTGTTATATCAATTATGATAAATCATAGTTGGTATCCAGTTCTACTCAGCTTAATATAGCACACAAGCCATGCGGTCTTCAGCAAATTTGGCGCTTTTTGATTACATTTTGAATACTTGAGTAAGTGGGTTTTAAATATTGTTATCAATAAAATAAAATCCTATAAATTATACATTCTACAAATTAGTATAATTTTATAACTCAAGTTAATGTTACATAGGATCTCCATAGCCATTAATGTAATTTTAAAGTCTTTTTTTTTATGATTTTGGACTTCCAACAGATATCTACGCTGTGAATAACAACTATCCAATGCAAGGAAACTAAGATGCAATCATAGGTAAGGCTTCTGTATGTCAAGCGGTCTAAATGACTATACTTAATATAAGTGGAAATAAAATGCACTAGCCTGACATCACCAGCCCCGATCGCAAATGCCTATTAGTCTGGAACCTCTCATATCATTTTGGATTCCCAAGAGATATTATCAACGGGCAAACGCCAAAACCCCTCTGGCATTTTTTTTTTTTTCAATTGGCTTGACCTACTATAACCAATCAGAGAAACTAAACTTGTGACACATCAGCGACCGCCATCTGGGTTGTTTAAGAAAATGCCTCAGAGGCGCTGCTATAAGCACTCTGTACAATCCTCGCATTCAACCTGCTTCATCTTAGGAAAGCGTGATTGGCCCGATCGCAGTCGACGTCTGCTGGAAATCGGTCTCAGCGGTTGGTGGGCCGGATGCATATGCCGACGCCAATAAAAAAATGAAATTATTTTGGTTTCTGGGAGTAAATGCACATCTCAAGTGTTTTCTATTTTTTTTCTGTATAAGGTTTAAGATCTTCTGTGTTTAGGGGAAGTGGGCAATATGAACGGTTAGGACCACATGCAGGGTAGGAGGCGCCCACTGTGAATATAGAGCATATGGAATCAACCAGTAACAGGTTTCCCATAATAGCCACTTTAGAGAACACACCTGCTCATCATCTCAGAGGGAGCTTTACCCAGATCCATAGTCGGCTGATCATTCAGCATTTTCAGCAACATACACACACACATACACACACACGGCGCATGAATGTCGTCACATACTATCTAGGGGCACTGTCATCATCAATATTGCCCAAACCTTCTCAGATTGAAAAAAAGAAAAACACCATCTCCTGTAACCCGTTTTATTCTCTCATTTTTATTTACTTTCATACTTTTTATTACGTCTTCGGATACCCACAAGATCCTTAGAGAGAGGAGGTAAGACCTATTCTCTCTGTATACAAACAGACCACCTCCAGAGGAAAACATTGATCACCAGGCCAAACTGTGCTCTGACGGAAAAGGGTTATTAATGCGCCCATTTGTTCGCGAGGCCAACTGTCTTCTGGGTCAAGCTGAACCGTGGTTGACAGTTTATGGCGCGCGGAGCCATGGAAAACGAATGGTCCTAAGCATCAGATACAAGCGATTATGCACTCTATAGCGGAAAGCGGCAAAACAAACAGGATGACATAAAGTGAAGCAGTACACGTGGTTTATATTCCCGGAGTCAAATGCTGCTTGCTGGCATTGGGGTAACGGTGGTGCGCTAAAGGTCTGACAAAATTACGATCTTTTCTAAACAAATGAATCATGCAGTCATTTGATGGTCATGTGTCATGAATGGCTAGCATGATCTATAGATATATGTTTTCTTTAATGGAGCACTCAGTACTCAAATACTCGCAATAATAAAAGCAAAATGTTTACTCCCACAGGAAGTAACACCACGGATGTCCTTCAGTTTATTTGGATTTAAATAAATCCCATTCAATGTCATGTTTGGGACATTTTTTGCCTTTATTTTTCCCAGTGACACAATGGGAAACTTTATGGTAGAACCCAGACATATTTTCTATGTCAGCCAAGTGTCCCTGGGTGATTGACAGACTCATTACCCTTTTCCCATTATGATATTGCATAATCAATCTATTCATTGTATTCTCCTCAAGGCAGGATGGAAAAAAGGCAATCTTTTACATGAAAATGACCAGGCAACGAGAGGGATGATCCAAATGAAATAGGAGAGGGACAGAGATAGAGACAGAGAGAGAGAGACAGAGAAGGACAGAGACAGAGACTGAGAGAGAGAGAGAGAGAGAGAGAGAGAGAGAGAGAGAGAGAGAGAGAGAGAGAGAGAGAGAGAGAGAGAGAGAGAGAGAGATGGATTTCAATTTGTGGCTGAGCCAGGAGGGGAGTTTTCCGAGTGATTGATCAATATCAATGTCAAGAACAGCGTTAAGAGGCTTTTCCAATTTGTCCGTTCTAAACGGACTACCTCAGAACAATATAATGGTAATATTAGAAAGTATAAAATTGACACATTACTGGGGAGTACCCAGTAATGGTATCATCTCTTTTTTCTCAAACTATGTTTTTCCACTTACTCTATTATCAAGGAAAAAATTGGACCAGGACACCAAATAGGAAGGGGAATTATGAAGTTATGAAGTACAATAGTGATATCTGCCAATCATGGGTACCCTACATGACACACAAAAAGGACACGGAGGCAGCATAGCTTCCAAAATGTTATTCAAGGTGAACTCTCAGATAGAGCCAGACCATTATCGGCATGAACAGCACTTTCAGCTCTGGTAACTTATAATGTTAATTAAAAAATGATACAAGACGTTTTAGACCAACCGATTAATCTGATAATCGTAATAATAATTGATCAATTAAAATAAGAACAAACATGACTTGAATATAGGACACCTAATACATAGAATATACAAGAGCTGAACGGGGGGAAGACACTGCCACATGCCTGTACTGCGCTCCAATACTGAGACTAAATCATACCGTAGATCTTGAAAGCCTGGTTCACTTCCTGCAGATGTTGTGCGATCGAAACGCAATTTGAGGAGAATGACTTCTTAGCATTGTGATTGCTATCATTAAGGTGAAGTTATAGCCATCATTGTACCCATCAACAGAGTGAATGGACATCCCCAGGTCAATCAGAATCACAGCTTGTGGCCAGAGAGGTGGACCGTCGCGTTGTTCTGCAGTTGTTTTCCTTGCGGACCAGGCTGGATCCAGAAGAGCCCTTCGAGGCAGTCTGAAATAAACTACTAGAGTGGAGTGAAACTCTACAGATGAATTATAAAGGCAGAAGTGCCTGCCACGTTTGATTAATTAATTGTCGAGGCTGCACTTTTAGCTTGGCTCTCCCGAGGAGCGTTTAACAGTGTCAACTGTTCGCTTTTGCTGATGTGATGTGCTGATAGCTTGTTGTTGCTACGTTCCTTCATTGTTCTTTTTGCAGCCACACTGAGTTCACATGTATAATTCTGGCTTTTACTCATTGAAAATAACATCAGTGAGCAGCAAAAATATGTATGATTTGTTATTGTTAAATTGTCTAAGATTTGACATTTCCAAATTTTCCAGTGAGTGTGACCTTTTAAGTAATGCCCTTTGAGGTAAAGATCTTGTTTTAAAATTGCCAACGGGATTTCTTCAGTAAAGGGGTCATCATCCAATATGAGTTTAATGTGTATCAGGTCTCACCTAGCTTGGAGACCAGAAAAGATGAACTCACCACATCTTAATAACATTGCCTATGTACTGCCCTAAGCAACTACATTAACAATAAATGGATGACTGACTGAGAAAAACACAAAGTGCTTAGAGCTCCTGCATCTTTTACATGGCAGTGTGTAGAAGACGAATCAAAAGGTATCATTAAGGAACTCATTAACTCAACCAACCTCACTTTTCTAGTTACACAGGGCAAACTGGGAATACTAACAAATGGTTCCCGGGTTTAACAGAGGGGGAACCCATGTCGCATGAATCCAATCAAAACTCAACTATACTGACTCACTATCTCTCTTTATTAGCAAAGTCAAATTAACTTTTATTTTACGATAAATATCAGAACACTTGATTCACATGCATATACACACATATATCCTAGATTTTTTTAGTGAAGTCAATAAATATAAGTACATATATATGTAAGTACACCACTTGTTGTTGACTCTGGTCAACAACAAGTGGGCAAAAAACAATTTCTTTGCACCAGCAAAACAAGCTGTGTGTTATCGTGCTGTGATTTAATCCCAAAGTGAAAGTGAATGCACCTTATATTCCCAGGATGCATTGTTCCCCAGGGCCATCTTCCCCCAAAAACCACTTCCCTCCCAAACACTTCCCCAGGCTCCCCGCTGTGGTTAAACCTTTAAAAAAAGGTTGAAATTCTCAAGCAACAACAACCCTCTTCGTCCAATGATGTGGGCACTCGGTGGCCCACCTCCAACATTGGATTTGTCAGTTTGGCATTGGTGACTGCGGCCTCTGGGTATCCTCTGTGATCGACTACAGAAGATGCTGTCAGTGGGTTCTGTTGTTTTAAGAAGAGATCCGTTAAAGTGCTAATGAGCTTCTTTTTTTTTTTTTTATGCTTTCTAAAATAGCCTAACCAATACATTATGAATGACTGCAATGGGTTATTGCCATGTGTTCAAACAGGATTAGATTATGACCGTGGTTCTCTTCACGAGACTTGGCGGGCAGGATAAAGGGATTGAACTGTCTATTAAGTACCGTCATTAATATCTTATTGAATCTATTTGACATCAAACGCCTGGCAACATTAGTTACATTTCTTTCAGCCTCAGTTCAGCTCCAAAGACAGTGACGCAAAATGGATACCCTCAAATTGCTCGATGGAGAGACGCTCCCAATGAGGAGAGACGGACAGGGTGTGGGGGAAAAACTAAGAGAGATAGAGGGAGAAAAAAGCGACCGAAAGAGCCTGAGGGACAGAGAATAAGAGAGAGTAGAAAGAGAGAGCGCTCACTCTGTACTCACAGTATCAAAAGAAAGGAGAAAGAGTTACAAGCATTGGAAATGTCTACACAGGGAAGACCATATATACATAGACCACAGCCTACCCCCTTGTCAAGCAGAGGACAATGACAGTGTGCATCTGTGTCGGCTTTCAAGCGACAACCCTTTTATTCATTTTTCATAATTACAGCACAAATATTCCGCCCTCTTGCGCTTCATTAGCTACTTTGTTGAGCACTGAGCGATGTCAAGGAGAGAGAAGATGGAGAGGGGTGAGGAGGAGACTGAAGCGTGATTGAGAGGGAGAGCGGTGCGGGTTAGGGCCCTCATCTTTTTGGTTCGGCCCTTGGAAACCGGGCCCCTGCTGAGTCTTTTCTCCTGGAGGGCCCTGCGTCACACCCCCAATGAGGCCTACGGATCGGGGGACACCTTTATACTTACACTGATGGGTCACTAAGTGTGAAATAAGTAGGGTTAAGGATAGTGTATTATATGGTAGGATAGTGTTTAGGGGGTAGTACGTGTGTAGGATAGTGTTTAGGGGTAGGATAGTGTTTAGGGGGTAGTACGGTGTGTAGGATAGTGTTTAGGGGTAGGATAGTGTTTAGGGGGTAGTACGGTGTGTAGGATCGTGTTTAGGGGGTAGTACGGTGTGTAGGATCGTGTTTAGAGGGCAGTACGGTGTGTAGGATCGTGTTTAGGGGATAGTACGGTGTGTAGGATCGTGTTTAGGGGGTAGTACGGTGTGTAGGATAGTGTTTAGGGGGTAGTACGGTGTGTAGGATAGTGTTTAGGGGGTAGTACGGTGTGTAGGATCGTGTTTAGGGGTAGGCTAGTGTGTAGGGGGTAGGATGGTGTCTATGATAGTGTTTAGGGGTAGGCTAGTGTGTAGGGGGTAGGATGGTGTGTAGGAGGTAGGATAGTGTGTAGGGCGTAGGATGGTGTCTAGGATAGTGTTTAGGGGTAGGATAGTGTGAGGAGGTAGGATGGTGTGTAGGAGGTAGGATAGTGTGTATGGGATAGAATAGTATGTAGGAGATAAGAAGGTGTGTAGGAGGTAGGATAGTGTGTATGGGTAGGATAGTGCGTAGAAGGTAAGACAGTGTGTGGGTGGTAGGCTGAGGTTTGACTGCCAAGCTAAATGGTAGTTGGTTCCCTGAGCAGGAAGCCCTAAACTGCTACCGGCTCCTTAATGACTTGTATCTGAATTCATTACACACGTGTCTGTTTAATAACCGAACAGCAGAAGCAGATAGCAGTAATCTTACCTATACTTATTAAGTATGTTGGCTATGGATCATCCCCACCTCCCTTCCCTGTGAACGGTGGTAACAGCACGACCGGGGCCTCCTCCAATAGTCATTTAATCCTCATTTTTCACATTCTGACTCTAAACGGAGGGCTACCAATAGCTCACTGTCAACAGTTGCTCACGCAAAATGAAAAATAGAGGATGGCTCCCAGTTTTGACTGCAGTCGCAAAAATATCGAACGATTTCTTCACAAATCAATGGTGCCAAAAAAAAATGGGGAAAAAATTACTGCAACCAAATATGTGGAGTTTCAACCTTGATTTATCGTGACGAGCGGGACATTTGAAATCAGTGCTTGACATCGCTAGGAGAGCGCTGCAGCCCTGGCACTACACAACCACTATATATTTTTGTGCGTCGTCGGCACGCAATAAAGTATCCGAGTTGCCCGGAGTGTCCCATCCGATAGTCATCTGTTATATCTCTGTGTCGTAGCTCTGCTGTGAAGGGGCGCTCCCTGATATAGGGGCCACACTACATCACGATGGCGGTGGGTGAAGAGAGACTAATCGCGCTAATAGCACAGTCTTTGTTATCCCTCCTCCAGACACACATTCCTTAGATGAAGGATGGTTGTAACCTATGACTAGGAAATCTTTATGGGTGATAACAATAATCTACCACCTCTACGCACCCAAAAATGTGTGTGTGTGTGTGTGTGTGTGTGTGTGTGTGTGTGTGTGTGTGTGTGTGTGTGTGTGTGTGTGTGTGTGCGTGTGTGTGTGTGTGTGTGCGTATGCGGGTGTCTCTGTGTTAGTGTTTGTATGTGTGTGTCTGTGTCTGTAGCGTTTGTGTAAGGATTAGGATATGACAAGAAACATTCACGAGAAGAGTCGAAAATGTGTGTTTTACTTTATTCATGGCTCTTGTCTTAAAACTAAAAGCTTTATCTTAGCTGGAAACCCACGGGATCTGGTCTATTTCTATGAAAACCGTGTTAATTCATTTGTCACTGGAACTTGCTGTGACTAGAGACCTCTCTCTCTCTCTCTCTCTCTCTCTCTCTCTCTCTCTCTCTCTCTCTCTCTCTCTCTCTCTCTCTCTCTCTCTCTCTCCCCCCTCCTTCCCACTCTTTGCTATGACCTCTACCTTTCTCCTCCGTCTGTCTCCATCAGTCTTTTGTTACGCTCCTTCCATCTCCACCTCTCTTCAGCCCCCTTTTTCAATCTTCTGTCCCTGTTCAGTGCACTCCCAAACGGGGCGATGAAATTGTTATTCCCGAGTCATTATCTTATTTGTTCGTCTCCACTCAGCTGTAAATCCTCCAGGTATTCCCCCCTCTCTTCTCTATTAACTCGACTGTGGTCGGTGCTCCGGCTGTCAATCACAGATCCACCTAGGGTTGGAGAGTGGGCAATGGATGGGGAGGGGGAGATAGAGAGTGAGAGTGCATGATAGAGAGAGAGAGAGAGAGAGAGAGAGAGAGAGAGAGAGAGAGAGAGAGAGAGAGAGAGAAAAAGAGAAAGAGAGAGAGAGGGAGAGAGAGAGAGAGAGAGAGAGAGAGAGAGAGAGAGAGAGAGAGAGAGAGAGAGAGAGAGAGAGAGAGAGAGAGAGAGAGAGAGAGAGAGTGCATGAGAGAGATAGAGAGCAAGAGTGCATGAGAAAGAGAGGGAGAGAGAGAGAGAGAGAGAGAGAGAGAGAGAGAGAGAGAGAGAGAGAGAGAGAGAGAGAGTAAAGTAAACCTAGAATGGAGGAAACTAGAAGATAAGAGATGGGCATGCCATGTTAACATTAATTGTAGTGTCCTTTGGGAGTTTGGGGGTTATATTGTGAAAGGGCTAATAGGAATAGCGCTAGGATTGCGTGCGAGAGTCCAGAAGAAAGGTTGGGTGCAGCAATGTGTTGTTCAGCTGCTATGGAAACGACTGGAAAGAAAGAAATTCCTTTCACCTTTACAGCCAAATATTTCCCACAGACACACACGAGCACACGCAACCTCAAAGGTTCTTCCCATGTATACACGCGTGCAAAACACAGAGACACACAAGACACATACTCACAAAACACACACACATAAACTCACAGGTTACACGACCCCCCTTGGTGAGATGATAACGGTTGTGTTGCTTGTGCAGAATATTGCACACTAATTGGAACTTTGGTAATGTCTGGCAGGGAGGAAAACACCTTGGAGGAACATGAGCATCTCAGACGCAGAGACCTGCGTGGGAGGCAGGTTGTTAGGAGTGGATATCTGCCGCTGGTCTCCCATTGGTATTCACTCTATTCAGTGTTTAAAACAAATCCAATTTACATTTAGAGAGGAACATATTTTAGCCAGCACAGAGACAGATCTGGTGAAACTTGTGCCGAGGGTCAGGGTTTGCATGTGTGCGTCTGTGTTTGTGTGAGCGTGTGCGTGTGCGTGTGTGTGTGTGTGTCTGCTCTCAAGTATCTTCATATTTGACCTTTACGTTCTGAAACATTTAAATACTAATAAGTCATTACTTCTTGTCTTTTGCTGATCATTTTAAAAAGCATTCTTTCTACTATTCTTCCTCCAAAAGTTCTTGATCATATTTGTACTAGAGAAAGATATTTGCCCCTTGGGCCGCACAAATGCACCCCCCCCTCCCCCCCACACACACACACACACACATACAAATGGAAACACGTGTGTACATGCTGACACACGTACTCACAAACACGCAGCAAGCACACAAATGGATAATTGGCTCACAAATGCTCATTCAAGAAGCTACATACATATACACACACACACACACACACACACACACACACACACACACACACACACACACACACACACACACACACACACACACACACACACACACACACACACACACACACACACACACACACACACACACACACACAGATCACACCCTCGCAATCAATCACAAGTTGTTTCTTCTCTGGGACCCCGCCCACTGCTATGAAGTGCCCCAGTGCCTCCCAGTCCAAACTCCTCCCTCCTCTTCTCTTTGAGGTGGAGACCTTTCTAGCTGTGTGCTATTCTCCCTCTCTAGACTAGTAAGCAAGAGTTGATCTTGGTGTGTGTGTGCGTGTGCGTGTGCGTGTGCGTGTGCGTGTCTGCCTGCTTCTATGTGGATTGTACATGTCTGCTTGTAGGTGAATGTGTGCCTGGGCCGCCCCCGCCAAGGCCCTCCAGATGACTGCGTACCAGGTCAAGGTCAGCCACATGACGACAACAGCGGCGAGGGCTGTAGGCATGCCTTCAGACTCTATCTGCACTAATTAAATTCCTTGAGCCCTGTGTTAAGTGGTCGTGGGACAACGAGAGAGAGAGAGAGAGAGAGAGAGAGAGAGAGAGAGAGAGAGAGAGAGAGAGAGAAGAAAAGCCTTAACTCTCACCCATCGTGGCACCTCTGCACATCAGAATGTGGCAATCAGCTTCATCAACGAATTAACAACAGCATTAGAGTGGAGGACACAAGCCATCCGGTGTCCGCTAGGTTTGCCGTGCTGCAATGCCGGAATAGGGAATTAGGGATCATATGCTCTCCCATTTAAACTGAAAAAGCTATTGCACAGATAACAGAAAACAGAAAACTGTAAACGCTATCAATCAAAAGATAGGAAAACAACACTTGAGGAGGAGCCGTTCTACAGAAAGACAGAGGAAACAGTAAAAGACAGGCCGAGGTATCGGCCTGTAGTCCTATTGGCTCTGCGCCCTCCTTTTTTTTGGTGAATATGTATGATAATGCTCTTAAATTCCGTGTTAGCTCTTATTTGATAAGTCATGTTGAATCAGGGTGGAAATGAAATAAATGGTATTACTGCTGATCTGTATGGGACTACTGTCTGGGTATTATGAATTAATAAGTGCTGTATCACTTTATCCCCGTTAATGACAACTGGATTTATTAAAGATATAAGAGCTATAAGCCAACACTGCATAAAAGTCGACATGGAAACTCGAGGCATCTACCATGAAAGCGTGCTGGCTGTTCGTTCCCTGCACACAGCTCATGGGTATCCTTTACCTACCCTCTGCTGACAACGCAAACAAAAACTAACTTTTTAGGGCTTCCGGTGAAAAATGTAGAACTTAACAATTTTCATTTTAAAAACAGAATATTTTCTTTATTTTAGAAGGGTTCTTTTTATTTTTACGAATTGCGCTTTCCAACTTGGTCCCTATGGGGAAAGAGCTTCCTGGCCCAGTGCTGCAGTACCACATATGGCCACCAGGCAGCTGAAATCGTTCCTGGGAAGGCAGTTATTGCATGTATTCTTGTGATCCAAGTCGATCTAAAATCTTGTCTGTGGATTTCTAAATTCAAGTTAGTTGTTTGGACAGCGGCTAACAGACCTAAGACCCTACATTTTACACGGAATGACCCTTAACAGAAATGATGCCCTCCAGCCTTTCTCCTCAGTAGCGAAACAAACTGGAGCTATTGCGAATCCCTTTGAAACCCTTTGAGAGAGCTTTTCCGCGAGAGCTTGAAAATGGACGTCATGTGAAATCTAACAAATTTGATTTTGTTTCATCAAATGTCTGCTCAGTCCACAAGCTTGGTCCCTCAAGGATTTTTAGAAAGAAAGACGTGTTCCTTAGAACACACAGATTCTGCAAGTCAGCGCCCTGATATGAGGGGGCGCCCTAAAGACTTTGATTGGTTCTGCAAGGCAGGTTTCTTTTCTCAATTCTCAGTCGCAGTCTCTGGTTTAGCAAAGCGTTTAAAGAGTCTAGATCCCATGTGGCCGTGTGTATGTGAAAACAATGTTCCTACATTATCATTCGGACATGGGCCATCTCATGTTGCCAAATGTCGTTTGAATGTAGCGCCTTTGAGACCCATTGAGACTGTGAGGTTATAAAAGAGTTCTTTATGATTCCTCTCAATCAAATAAATTATAATAAACGTATTGTCAGTGGCCTACCGACTTTCTAACACAAATAAACCCTAGTAGCGTTTAAATAGGAAAAATAAACCCTCCATTAATATGTTGATACAGAAACACATGAATAACTCGACGTATGATTTGGTAAGACACTCAAAATAGTTATATTACAGTGATCCCCCACCCCCCCCCCCCAATCCACACCTGTAATGCAAAAAATAAAAAGGTGAAAAAAAACAGAACTGTGGATAAATGCGCATATGTCACTGTACCAGTGTTGGAGAACAACAACAACAACAAAGAACACACGACTATACAGAAGCCACAGCGAACAAATCAATGAATCCATACCTATAATGATGTGCCTGGACACAATATATAGTTCCCCCAGCGGGCGACCAGACCCACCATTACATTACGGGGCCACACACGCGTTCCCGCCAACGCCCCGGACGCCCATTCATCTTAGCGTGGCAGGGGCTGGGTAGGGGTGTGGAGGGGTGTTCCCGCGGCTAACGCAGTGCCGAGAGACTGCAAGCCCCCCCCCCCCCCCCCCCCCCCCCCCCCCCAACAAATGATGTATGTCGTGGGGGGGCCTCCATGCATGCTCATGCATCTGCATATGCGCACTAGGCGGTGTGCGAGCGCTCCGGTACATCCGTCTACCAGAAGACGACGCGCCGCGCCCTCTATAAGTAAAACGCTGTGGGGCTGAGCTCACTCAGGGAGAGGGACGGCGTCCGCTGGCTGCCGCGTAATGACGCCCCGTCGGGCCGGGCTGGCTGACAGTAATGGTCCCTCTGAGCAGCGCTGGGACATTACGACCAGTCGCAAAAAATAACACAACACTACACAGGGGTTTTTTTTCCGCAAACCTGAAGCCCGGCTGCTAGGTGGATATTGGGAGGGAATGTTTGCTTTATTAAAGAGCTGTGGTTCATCTGGGGAGTGATAATGTCTGTACTTATTTACTTTCTGTAGGCCGGGGGAGATTGCTTTGTGTTTCATCACATGGGATAATGTCTAAATGCATCAAGTGAGATGAAAGCTTGGCCAACCTCAGGAAGATTATACAAATGTGGGTTTATTCCATATCATCGACTTGATTTTGCCTCCGTACGTTGCTTTTATCCTACGGAATGCTTTCAAAGGGATTTTGTTTGGCCAAATATGGCTGATTTCAAAATTATGAACATATTCACTTTTAGCTAATAACCAGACCTATTTGTTGTCCCCCCCAAAAAAGCTGAGGCACACCAGATCCCTGCTATGTTATGACATTTGGTAAAATATGATAAATAAGAAAATGCTAACACAATATAAAGCATTATTAGAGTGGTTTGTTTTTGTAATCCCTAATGCCTATGAAAATATTTCACAACATCAACTGCCTTTCCTTATCGCTGCTAGTTCATATTTTTCTTAACATGACCTGCTTCTCAAATAGACAGCATGACTGGACACTTACAAACCACCGCCATGGATTTAATTTTATTTTTTTATTTCCATTCCAAAGCGAAAACAGTTGCCTCCTTCCATAAGTCTATCCACTTCAAGGATGCATAGCCTTCCTGACCACGCCTCAGCCCTTCAAAACAGCTCAGCGCCTACTTAGGCTGATGCAAAACAGCCTTCATCAAACCAAAACGCACTTGGTAGGCATCGCTAATAGCTGGCAGGCCCAATGAGGACTCGGAGCCTGCCTTGTGATTCCTTGTAAGAATCAAAGTAATGCTTTTGGGGCGCGGGGGGGGCGACTAACTCATCCCCTGTAGGGATTACACCTTGTATGGCTATTAAATGAGAAAAAAAAAAATGCTGCCAATCGTTACGCATAGCCTCTCTTTGCTGTAAGTAGCAGAAGGCTGTGCTGTTGCTCTGGCTGGAGAGCAAGAAACTGGGATTAGAGCGGGAACCAGGGAGATTGGCTCCAGCTGAAGTGACCCAAATTATTGCCTGGCAAACGTGAACAAATGGTACGTGCATGCTGGTCAGTGAGCGTGTTCTTACAAATATTACACATAGGCTACAGAACTTTCTCTGTAATATCTGATTCCCTCTATGTGACCCTGTAATCTTTGGAGATGGTCGGGAATGATGTGCCTTTGCCTTTGTGATCTCTTTAGAAAATGCCAGCAATTGTATCTTGATTTAAATTATCATACGAAAGGTAGGATTTATATATTTATATATATATTTTGGTTTACGAATGTGATGTTTGTGTGTGAGACAATACAGAAAGAGAGGCAGACCGAATGGCCGGTTGGCAGACAGGCAAACAGACAATAACAGCAAAGGGAACAGCAAACAGAAAGATACAAAAAATATATATGCATGCACACGCAGTACTATACACACACACACGCATGTGCCCACACGCACGCTCATTGAAGGTTGAGACAATTTGCTCTTTTTGCCAGACCTTCTGCTGCTTGTTAGAAGCTTTCCCTGTTTCTAACAGTGGTATAAGTTAGACAAATCACAAATGTGTTAGTCAAATGTCAGAATCGGTGGCAGAAGAAAAAAAAAAGGGGGGGATAGAGGGCATTTCTTCCTCATTTATAAATAAAAGGAGAGAAATGTAGGAGGAGGAGAGAGGGCTGCATGCTGAGAGAGAGAGAGAGAGAGAGAGAGAGAGAGAGAGAGAGAGAGAGAGAGAGAGAGAGAGAGAGAGAGAGAGAGAGAGAGAGAGAGAGAGAGAGAGAGAGAGAGAGAGAGAGAGAGAGAGAGAGAGAGAGAGAGAGAGAGAGAGAGAGGAAGGAAGATCCGGAGGCATGTGCTAGAGGATCATTTGTATCTCAGGCTTCACCCCCGACAGGCACCTGACTCAATCAAACTGCACGTTCCTGCACCACGCATTAGCCTAGCGTGCAGAGATCTTGTTTCTCTCCCTCAATTAAATGCCTGCTCGCACATAATTAACGACTGTTTTGTCTGCAGATCAATAAAAGGGCCTGTTCATTAAAAGGCCCTTTTTTGCCTCCTCAACGATGGACCCTTTATTTGCGAGGTTTGCTTCATTAAGCTTGAGGAAGCCTACTAGCGCTTACCAGCAGAATATGAATTTTGTCTGTGTAACCTTTTATTTGCCTTTCCTTCTCTTAATTCTTGGTCTTTTCAAAACATAAAGTGAGGTCACGCAGGAACATATTGAAAGGAACAGATAAAAACGTTGGTACCTTTGCGTATTGTGAATGATTATGTATTTTTCATTCACTCAGCAAGAATGAAAAAGAGATACATGTGGAATAATCACAACATTAAACGCCACAGAAGATATATTTCCCTGCTTTCCCTCGTTTTTTTTAACCACAGGTCTATTACAATGAAATGATAAGAGAGGAAAAGCACAGCTACACAGTAAAGAACGCTCTGCATGTGTCTTTCTGGACATAATGTAAAGTATTACATGCTGGACCACCTATGGAGCCACAATAAGTCACCATAAATGTCTGCATTACCAGTCGTGGGCCCGCAGACCATCTGTGCTTACAGATGCTAACACAAAAGGAATGTGTGATACTGCTTTGAGGATGGGAGATCGATAAAAGCAACAGGAGCGAGATTTAACATGGAGCCAGCTTGCCTGCCAGCCAGCTGCCATAGCTAAACTGGAATTATTAGACCCATGGCCACTTCAATTTAGAAGATACAATTGCCGGCGAAAATGTGTACACACACACACACACACACACACACACACACACACACACACACACACACACACACACACACACACACACACACACACACACACACACACACACACAATCAGAGAGACACATACGCCTCACACTTTTCATTAGGTTTCTTGTGACCACACACATACACACAAACACCTGTACAAACAAACACACCAGTGTAATGGCCATTGTACACTTGATTCACTGCCGGTAGTGCCCTCCTCACAGGCGTCCCCTCCCAGCTGCTGAAGAAGGTGGCGTCTCTGGAGGGAAAGAAGACGGGACACACCACACAGCTGCCTCATATTGGACTTTGTTTTTATTGAGTTCCAGGGGCTTGGCAGTTTTCTTCCTGCGGCGCCTTGAAATCAGTATGAAATTAAGAGGGCGGCCTTTGATGTTTTCAGCAGGGAGCAGTGCTGGTGGCGCAGCTATTTGCAAACCCTTCAATCAGATCTTATAGAAGGAAAACACAGCGGCGGGAACAACAATCATGCATCTCTTGTACACACTTGTTGTCCATGTGTACACTGCTGACTACAGGCAAGTTGCTGAGGTGATACGGCGACATTTGGCTGCTTTCTGAAAATAGCATGGCAGGTCTAACTACGGTTCAACCCGTTTGCCACACGTGTGTAAGGGGGGGGGGGGGCATGTAGCGGCGCCTGTGTGAGGCCCTGGCTCACCAACTCTGAATATGATCGAGGGAACAGAGAGAGGGTGACAGAAAGTCCTCAGGAAGCGATTAAGGCCGACGTAAGCAGCAGCTCTCTAGAAGTTAATAAGTTAAACAGCCTAGTTCCCAATGAATGGAAATGAAGCCGACAGGACAGAGGATCCCTCTCCACTCCATTTCCAAATGATCCGGGTAGAAATATTGTAGAACATTAATCAAATTTATAGGCAGGAGGTGTGCATTGGGAAAAAATTAAGGTTGGACTTACTGACAGCAAGAGGTAACATAAAGAGGAGTGATTCTTCTTGATATTTTCTCTAATGTCAGAGTGTCAGAAATGCCTGTTTTGACATGATCCCGCCCAGTGCTTTTGTATATAGTGGTGGGTGTGTGTGTGTGTCTGTTTGTGTTTGTAATTTTTCTATCACTGGTTTGTCCTTGAGCACAAGTGCAGCGTGACAAAGCCCCATTATACTGTGGTTCACAGCAATCC
Organism: Gadus chalcogrammus; assembly: GCF_026213295.1. Lineage (NCBI taxonomy): Eukaryota > Metazoa > Chordata > Actinopteri > Gadiformes > Gadidae > Gadus > Gadus chalcogrammus. Next base: position 13,325,139 of record NC_079424.1, read on the forward strand.
TATAGAGAAAAAAATAATCCAGTTGGGCTGAATATCACTCTAAAGAGTCATTAAATATGAGGGTATGCTAATTATTTGTGTAAATAAAGATTTGCAGCCATTATTACAAATGATTACATTAATACTCATATAACTATCTGCTGGGAGAGTACATTTTCTCTGTTAAGTAAACCAAATATTCCATTATATTATATTTAAAGGCTTAATAGCAAATGACACTGATAACAACAGCTCTATTGCAACGCTCCAATGACTTAAAATGTGATGCTCTAAGAGAATAGTATCTCCAACTGTTAATTAATCATAAATAAAGGCTTTTAAATTATTATGGCCTTCATCTTTTTCAATTACATTTTCAGTTTTAGAGCCAATTCTAAATAATTTCACCCTCGGTTAGCCTTGTTGCGGTTGTATTCTCCTGTGTAACGTTTCGGGGACCGGATGCTCTGTTGAATTTCCGTAGTCAACCACTCGCTAATAAGCTTGCGGTAAAGTCACCCTTTTTTATTTGTCCCACATCCAGTCCCTACTTTGGTTTGGCAGCTGGTCTCAGTAGACCTACTGTATATAATAAACCTACAGTATGTATATATAGATACATAATATATATTATTAAACATACACACAAACACACACAATTTGTGTGCAGATATGCTGCAGTATGTTCATCTTCGGTATTCTGAAGAATGTGACATCAGCAAAACAGCTTCTAAGTCCCCAATTTCTACTGTGATGTTGTCCACCAGCCTCATAGGATTATGCCAGGGACTGCAGTGCACAAGGAGTGCACGACAACATTGTGATTTTCCTCTCCCTTTATATAGGACATATGTTCTTAACAAGCAGGCAAGAACACAAGAATGTGGATGCATCACACACAGAGACCCACATACACCCGCACCGACACCGACACCCGCACCGACACACACACACACACACACACACACACACACACACACACACACACACACACACACACACACACACACACACACACACACACACACACACACACACACACACACACACAGAAACTGGAAGATTTAAGTTTAAGCTTTGAGTAATGCCTTCCTCTTTATGGGGAACAGCGACACAGTTTGCAAGTGTGCTGTGCACTGCAGAGATTTTCCAGGAAAAACAACAACATTCTGTGCCCTGGTACAGCCTAGTCTACAACTAACAGATACATTTTTAGGGTTGTTATTGGTGTTTTGGAAATGTTAAAAAACATTTTGTAAAAAGCACTGTAAGGTCTAGTCTACTACCACAAAAGTTGTAGACTAATTTGATATGAATTAATATTGTATTGAGTGATGTCCTCACCCTGCAGTCATTATCATATAGCGTGATAATTAGGGGGACACAATGTATAAATTAAACTTCCCCTAACCATATTCATTTCAAGATGCACTGTGAAGCTCAGAAAATGCCTGAGGTGCTCTTGGTAAACATTGACAAACTGCATTGAGCTTCCAATTTATAGGAAATTTATTGCATGCAGCTGGGAGAACAACAAATGTTTTCAAGGCAGAACTGTCCTCAATGTTTATATGTATGATTGTTGACATGAGTGTAAAGTTAACAAATACATCCTTTAGGCATATGAAACAGCTATGCATTCAAGACAGACATCTATTGTGTGTGTGTGTGTGTGCGTGTGCGTGTGCGTGTGTGTGTGTGCGTGTGTGTGTGTATGCATGTGCCCCCTCCCTACAGCAGAATTTTGATATTGAAGAAGCCACACCTCCTGTTCCCCAATGGAAACAACACAACGCTAACATGCGCAAATGGGCTGTTTGCTATGCAGTCGATGTCACCTTAATATGCCAAGACTTAAGGTCAGCACATTATTCACTGCAAAGCTCAAATCAAAATTCTACAGGACATTTTCTGAGTAGTTCAACACAGACCCCCACACACACATACACACACACACACACACACACACACACACACAGACCCAGACACACACACGCGTGCACAAAGGGACGTATCAGATTGAAGCATACAGTGCATTCAATTACATCTGATGACAGATGGTGTAAACAAATTCAGACACACGTAATCTCGCAGATTGGATGCTTTAGTTGGGTATTAACCCTGATATCCAGAGACCTGACAAGAGCACCAGACATATTAAGACTTGGAGGGGGAGGTCCATGAGGGGCCTAAGCCCATGACTCAGCAATTTCAGGGGACTTTTCTTTTTGCAGGATAATCCGACGCATTTGGATGACACACAGCAGATCGTGTATGGTGGGAATGAATGGGTAATAGCAGCAGACCCACATTGCTGATCCCTAACCTCGCCGCCTCCCCTTGCTCTCTCCGCTCTCCCCCTGCTCTAACTGACTCGGTGCTCGACTCCAACTGACTTACTTTATTATGCTAATCATGATTTGATTGCCCCAAATGCATTGCAGCTGTTGCTCTGTGAATGCAAACATGCTAGGATTATAATGGATTGATGCAGACTGACGGGGCTCGTTAATGAATTTATTTATGGTTATTATGCCAGTCATTTAGCGAACACATAGCTGTGTACATTGAGTTGATTGTTCTATTATATCTCGCTCATGATTTTTAAGTGTTATTTTTCCCTCCAATACCGCATAAAAACAGAGCTAAAACAAAACGGCCCATTAGAAAGGAGGCTATACCAATCTGTAAATTAAGGGTATAGGCTTCTTCTCTGTCAATGAATTAAGTGGTTCATAAAAAAACAGCTACAGTGATCAAGACATTGAGTGAAGCAATGCTTAGCTCACAAGTGACCTACACAACGTTGTTCAGAAGGCCAACAGTAGCTTGGAGTATATTCAAATGACAGGCTGACTAACACGTAGTTTACTGACCTTCCTGTCCGGACATCATTTACCATGCTCTCTCCCTCTTTCTCTCTCTATGTTTCTCTCTCCATCTAGCTATATCTTACTCAATCACTCTCTGCCACGCCCCCCCACCCCACCACACCAACACACTTTCTCCATCCCATTCACTTTTCCTCTCTCTCTTTCTAACTAAAGATGCAGCTGGATAACCTGGGCAGGGAGGGGGAGAGAGAGAGCGAGAGAGAGAGAAGGATGCAAGGAGATGGCGAAAGGCAATTTGCTAATGGATCTTTGAGAAAAATAGTGAAGGGAAGACATGCAAGGGAGAATCCGCCCTTCCTCCATATGTAGAGAGCTCAGTGAACTAAACTGTGAGAGGAGAAGCTACAGTCATTAACTGTGTTTTTAATCTTAGGAGCTGAGTGTGTGTGTGTGTGTGTGTGTGTGTGTGTGTGTGTGTGTGTGTGTGTGTGTGTGTGTGTGTGTGTGTGTGTGTGTGTGTGTGTGTGTGTGTGTGTGTGTGTGTGTGTGAGGAGAGAGGGAGGCTATGGCCAGCGAATAGAACATTCAATAATCTGCAAATCTCTTTTAATTACCCTACCATACATCTTGATTTTCTTAAGATTTCACAAGCATGCATCCACACACACACAAACGCACACACGCATGCACGCAGACATCCCTCAGGGAAGATCTGTCCCAGGAGATGACACTAGATCTACATAAACTCTGTTAATTATCATCTAACAGCAACCAAATTGGGGAAATGTTGTCCTGATGGGATGCAGCTTCAGACATATCTTGTGAACACAAACGCACTTCCTTCACTTTGAGTCGAGATTAGCATCGAGAGACTGTGTCAGCAAAACCCTAGTCAGGCATTGGTGGATTGCTCATTAAGTTAGACATTGTTTTCAGCTTCAAAACGCATGCAATTTAACTTGGTAGAATTCAATTCAACTGTAAACACAAACTGAATAAACTGAAAAAATGTAAAACAAATACAGTGCACATGTCATGTTACACAAATAAACAGGCATAAACAAACCCTTTTTTTCCTGTTGTTTTTTGCTCAGTGTTGTGAAGTTTTACTAAGGAGTTGTTTAGTCACACCCTTTTGATCACTTTTAAGCTGTTAAACTAGGGTTGATGGTCATCTAATGTTTTCTAAATTTTCAGATACACAAAACAGATACTCTTTTCCCTTTTAAAAAAATCACAAGGAAGCAGTGCTGAATATACTCATTTGGGGTAATCTGTTAATTAACAATGTCTTGTTACTGACATGAAGACAGAACTACAGATTTGAAGGAAGGATCTTTATTTTTACCATGCAACATTATTTTCGGTTCACTTGGTTACACCGATACAAAAGAACAAATAAAGTAAGACTCCATCAACGGCCAAAGAAAGATGCTTTCATGTCTGCTCTATTCATTTGGTGCTGGTTTCCTTATAATTGCCAGTTTTTTGTGTGAAGCGCTATATTGAAAGGCGCTCCACAAATTAAGTTATTATTAGTATCAGGGTTCTATTGTATAAATAAACCACGTAGAATAGAAAGGCACTGTGCACAAAATCCTTTTGATTACAAAAGACACGCTCATGGCCCATGTGGGGCATATCATCCAAAAAATAAGATCCAGCCAGCGTACATCTTGGGTGGTCCCCACCCCACTCACATCAGCATGAGGGGGGGGGTCTGTCACACCACGCAGGAATGAGGGAGGCTGGTCACCCAACGCCTCCGCTATTACAGGCGGCGGTCAGGAGGCCTTGACACGGCTGGTTAACGCCGTCGCTCTAATAGAGTGCCGTATTACCCCGGAGCATGGGTGATTCTGATCAGGAACAGTGCAGTCGATCAATGACCCGCCGACTGAGTGGACGAATGAGTCTGCTCTGCTCTGGCAGTGGACGGCGGCCGTTAGATGTGAACATGACAAGAGCGCCAGTGTATTCATCACAGCACAACGTATTGGATGTCGGGGGTTTTAGTGAGTAAGTGAGCGAGGCTTTCCTCTGAATGCGGGACACATCGATACACCACCCCCGCTACTTACACCGATCGCAGGGGCCTAAATGTCAAGTATTGAACAGACACAAGCACCGGTATTGCAGACCATTATGCCGTGTAGTTAGGTGCGATTTGACTAAAAGGATTTACTTAGATCCATTGTCCCTGTTACAGGCATCCCATATCTCTTTGCAGGGGATGCGTGACTGCCCTGGAGTCCACCTGGGGTTCCCTCGGCTTGTACACTCCCGGGTCTACTGCCGCTCGTCTTTTAGTGGGAAGAAGCCGCGGGTGCTTTATGATCAAGTTTCCATGAAGGATTCATCAAAATTGATTACAACCGACGGGGCACATAAAAAGGTACATTACGACGGTGGATTACACAATGGAACACTTTGGAGATTTTGTCGTGAAAGCGCCTCAAATCATCACCATAGTAAAGCAATCAGCAATGTGTGTGCAGAACGAAAAGAGGCGCCGCATGCCAGCGTATAGTAAAAAGACAACAATAAGTGTGTCTGGATGGAGCGAGTCGTTACGACTGTCTTCAACTGACCGTAACTCGGTTACATTTTGGGGTCATGTAAACACCATAATGAGTGCGTTAATCCCGGAACTGAATAATAAATGTAGCCTGGTTAGTGCGTATGCTAATATACTCCAAGTGATATTTTTGAAATGCATCTTGGAATGAATCCCACTTAGCCTGACCTAGGCTTTTGTGTGGAAAAAGGAGCATTCGATGCAACTGTTAAGTGGTCCTTCGCCTAGTATTACATCGTTTTGGTATCTGATATGTGGCGAATAAAACTTAAATGTGACCTACAACCCCCACTTTTCTCCCGGTTGAGAAACCCCAGAAGCCACAAAAGAAAACTTGCCACTTGAACTCCGAACACGGCAAAGGTGGTGCGGGAACGGGGCTGACTCTGAGAGCCCGGCGAGACGGTGCTGAAGAGCACGCGTGATGTCAGCGGAGGTAACAGAGGGAACCTTTAGAAGGTCCGTGCTGAGCGCTGACAGAGGGCCCGGCGTCGCTCAGAGCCCCTGAAGCAGCTCCAAGCTAATGGGAGATCAAACACGTCAATACGCAGACGAGAATTCCTCTGTCTACCTCTGCCGGCTTCACTTCGCCGCTTGATCTCCATATAACTCTCTCCACTCTTTCCCTTTTTTGATTCGTTTTTTTTGTGTCTTTGTTTACGCCGTAATTCACAGAACATGGCCTAAGGGCATTTAGAGTCATCAATTATCTGTACCTCAAACAGCATGCTCAACCGTCATATAAATACATTTATTATATAAACTAATCATAGCACTAATGGTATGCTATATAGGATGATTTTTTGTTTTGTCGTCGCTTTCTACTTGTTTGTTCTTTTGCTTTCATCCTCTATACTTTATCCTCTGTTTCTGTTTTCTATGTTCTTGTGTGTTGCAGATGCTCGTGCTGGCATGTGTGTTTGTTTCACTTTTGTTTGTCTTTTCGATGGCTGTTCAGAGAATACAATACAAGATAAGATCCTCACACCGGCCTGAGACAAAGACACACACACAAACGCAATTTAGAGAGTAAACGATTAGACAGCACAGAAACTCTCGGTCTCTCTCTCTGCAGGGAGGTGAAGCTGTGGTTATCCTTCACCCACTGCTTTGTTGGTCACCTGCAGCTGACCCCCCTGATCCCAACAAGGGGCTGGAGCAGCTAAGACAAATTACCTAAGATTGCAGTCGATCCCTCTCCGATTGCACACACCAAAGGCAGCACAGTGGAGTGAATGAATAATGGTGGTTTGTGTCCGGGGCTCTGTTGTTTATTAGGAAAATATATATTCACTTAAGAGTTAGAGGAAGGGGGCACAACCTGACACAGACAGAAAGCCAGACTGACCTTCAAGGTTAGGAGGGAAAAGAGAGTTCTTATCGCACCGCTTTGAACATAATGGATGGGTTGTAGTTCTGTACATTTAGCAATGCAAGAGTGAGAAAGTGCAAACAGGAGCCAAACAGTACTTTATGAAGACGCCGGGACCGCTGACATGGCTATTTGGGAAGTAGCTTGCTAGCTAACTGCTAGTTGTATATAGTGTAAAGCTGATGGTCTCATAATGCATGCTTCCTCAATGGTGCTATTATGCTACTTATACAAATATAAATCAGATTCACATCGCACAGTGTAGGGACAGAGACAGACACTAGGGATGAAGAGATAGAGAAAGACAGACAGACATATCTGAAGAGAGAGAAATACTGGAATAGATAATGAGAGAGAGACGGATAGACTGACAGGCAGGAAGATGGCGAGACGGACAAACGGACAGACGGAATGGAACAGTGGTGCGACGGAGAGACAGGCAGACAGGAAGACAGAGACAGACGGCCAGACAGACATTGCTGATAGATAACAAGTTAGGCAGCCAGACAGACAGTAAGACAGACAGCTATCCATCTGGATAGCTCTAAAGACAGAAAGCGGCCCAAATAAAGGGGCCATTGTGAAGACAGAAAGGGAGGCTCATCTTTAGATATCCTCATCCCGATCCGGGCCTCCTCGGGCGTGCTACACCACCTCCATCCCCTCAGGAGAAGGGGAAGTGTTAGCCTTTAAAGCAGCCTCTCTTCTTCCACGGCGTGTCGCTCAACCCCCCAGCATGTACTCTCCGAGGTATATCGCTCCGAGGGACACCGCACTGCACTCCGTCTCCCAGGGGGCCTCAGCCGCCTATTTATACGGGATCCCTAAATAAGAACAGGCAGCATGGCATACTGTATGCGGTGTTCAGCAGCTGCTTAATGTGGCTGAAGTGGTTACCCCTCAGAAGGCCCAGGGACAGCCCGCCCCGCTCCACTCTTCACTACTGCGGTGGCTGCATGCGGCGGCACCAGTAGACGACCGGTGGGAGTGCATCGATGGCACACATGAGATAACGCAACGTAGCAGGCTGGTGCAGTGATAAGAGCATGTAGTGCTTGATAGAAGAAAAAAAAAAAGCATGATATATTCAACCCCATTTACATGTGTGCCCATGAACCACTGTTTCCACCTCACGCAGGAAACCACACACAGCCTTCATTGACATGCCCGGGTAAATATACAATTTCAAACATACTTTTAGAGTTTTTAGCTTCCAGGCTACCTCGTATGTAGGGGAAATCAAATTAGCAATGCGATAATTACTGCATCAACACAATGTTAAGTATCGCTGGCATGACAGTGATTTCCTAATTAAAATGGTGCAAAAGTGTAAACACAGTGTTTCCGCTAATGAATGGCCTGACTACACCAGACTTCATGTTGATACGGAGATGATTGAGGACACAGACCGTGTGCGATGCACCAGCCGGGCTTCGCCAGAGAGAGAGTGAGGGGAGAGCGTGAGGGAGGGATGAAGCTCTTAGTCTTGTCCTGGAGGTCGACCCATCATTCTGTATTTCCAGGGTGACACTGAGAATATATTACCTCACCCATGCGAACCCCTCAAATCCCACAAGATACACCGGCTTCAAGAGGCTCAGACCTTAACTGTGCTGCTTCCCCCCCTCAAGTACCTCACTCTACAGTTGTTCTAATGTTCAAATGGAATTGCATTAGTATAATATAAACATTAGCAGAGTGTATCAAGTTTCAAATACAATTATGATAAACACCGGCCAAGAAGGCACTTGAGTATGTCTGAGATGACAAAAAAAAAAAAGAGCCCTGGTCCACCCTGAGCGGTGACTTTGCACAAGGCTGGCAATTACACACACACACACACTCACACACACATGTACATGACTGTGCTGCTCACACGCACACAAGCTCTGATTCAAAAAATCCTCAGACTCTCTCGCTCATCGAGACACACACACACACACACACACACACACACACACACACACACACACACCCAGCCACACACAGTGTCCTAGCCATCTTGCCCCCGGTGTGCTGTGGCAGGGCTCTGTGTATCTGTGGGTATTAACAGATCAGGGGTGAGCAGCGGCAGCAGCTACCTTGCGTTTAAAGTCTCCTTCTCCAGAGGTAGAGCCTCTGAAGCCCACCGCCGGGTGGGATAAACGAGCCAGCCATCCCCCAGGCACCGCCGCGCCCTCCCAGCCCCACTACCAATCCCCCACTCCCACTCCCCTGCGCCTCACTGCTCCGCCTTCCCTCTCAGACACTTATCCGCACCTTTTCCCTACAACTTATTATTTTGTCCACCCACTGTTGGATCGACCCCCTCCCCCCAACTCTCTCTCTCTCCCCCCTCCCTCCCACACTAGCCATATGGTGTTCTATTTTCATCCTTTGCTTTCTCCCTCTCTCCCTCAATTGATCTATGTTTCTTTTACTATTCAAACCGCTTTTTAACTGGGCTGTTACTCTGGCTTCTTCCTTGTACTGCGGCCCCTCAGTCTTCATCTTCCACTGAGCGAGGATCATGTTTACCTGGGAGAGGCCCCTTGGAGCCCTTGCCTCCAATCCCTTTTCACCCTTATTGGTGTCTGTGTGTATGGGAAATCACCTGCCCCGGTTAATGATGTCTCGCAGATGTTTGAGCAGGTGGATATGAGACTTGCTGTCTTGCTGACTGTAGACTTTTTAGTTATGCGAAATACACCAATAGGAGGACTAATTTAACAAATGATTAGTACACTTTATGTACTGTGATGATATACTGTGGGAATAGGACTAAACAAAAGTGCAAACTAGAAAGTATAATTTATAAATGTGTTTAAACTGATTATATATATTGTAACTTATTTCAGTTTGACCAGCATGGAAAATAGTGCAACACTTTCTACCACATTCCCAGTTAACCATAACTTGAAAATGTGAAAGTATGTCACCAACATCTGCTGTTCATCAAAAAGGCAATTCAGGGACGGTGAAATCAATGATTTGCAACAAGGGTGTGGTTAAAATAAAACTTAAAAATACAAGAAAATAACAACGGGGGCTTTCACCAGATAACAACATAAAAGAGATGAGGTCACTGAATGAGGAATAGGGATTTGATTGATGTATGCCTTCAATTAACTCGCATTTAAGTAACTCTCATTTAATTGCAATGTGAAGGGTGAATATAGCATATAAACGGTTAGAGAAATTATTCTATGTTTCTGACACATTCTCATGACAACAAAACTCATCTCCTCTTGCCTGTCACCTACATTCAGTGAGAATGTTGAGGAACAACTGTTTTCAGATTGAACAAAGAGTTAGGACAAAGCCACTACTGCAGGATAATGTGGCCCATATTCCAGACCATCGCCTCAAAATCGAATGAATAACCGGTTCATCGCAAATGCCTGCGAGAGAGAGAGAGAGAGAGAGAGAGAGAGAGAGCGAGAGAGTATTTTTGAATAAATCTGACAGTAAACACAATCCAAGTACTATACTGTCTGAAAATCTTCCAGATTATCACGGGGCGTTGCTGAATAAAGAGGCGCCCTGGGAACAGAGACAAATAAACCCTCGGCCCATCCGAGCACAGACGGACGACAGACACTCTCATCCCATCAGGGAGGAGTGTGTGAAGTGGGCCGAATCCAAATGAAGCTGATCAGAGCTCAGTGTGGGTTAATCTAGTTATGCGGATAAAAGAACTCCCCAGGGGCATAAAAAAACATCCAACAAGTAAGTTGCAATGATTCGATGTGGATGTGTGTTCTCGAATATGTGAGGACACAACATTGCTGTCAGTGAGGTAGGTTGGGGTGGAGAATGAGAGAACGAGAGAGCGAGAGAGAGCGAGAGCGAGAGTCAGCGAGAGCGAGAGTCAGCGAGAGCGAGAGTCAGCGAGAGAGAGAGAGAGAGAGAGAGAGAGAGAGAGAGAGAGAGAGAGAGAGAGAACAACAGAGAGATGTTTGTGTGCACGATCAAGAGGATCTCTTCTCCGGTTGCTCCTTGTTTTGTTTTCGTTTTGACTCAGGTACATTTAAAAAATGTGTCTTCATTTCTTTTTATTTGAACAATAACTAACACAATATGTGTTGCTCCTAGGGCTGCTCGATTATGGAAAAAAATCATAATCACAATTATTTTGGTCAATATTTAAATCACGATTGTTCAAACGATTACTTTCTATAAAACATTTTATGAAAATAAATAAATATTGAAAACTTGATTATATTAGTTTTGTGATTGTTATCAGAATCGCAATCAAAATTCGATTAATAGCCCAGCCCTAGTTGCCCCTAGCCCCTTAGCACTTTGTGGTTCTAATGAAATCCAAAATAATAATAATAAAGTAATTTTTTTGAGGTCCTGTGTTAATGGCGCTATTATCCTTTTTGTATTTATTTATTTTTTATCTGTCAACATGGGGTAAAGTGTCTATAGTATGTCAACAAGATGTATGTATGTGTGTGTGTGTGTGTGTGTGTGTGTGTGTGTGTGTGTGTGTGTGTGTGTGTGTGTGTGTGTGTGTGTGTGTGTGTGTGTGTGTGTGTGTGTGTGTGCTTGAGTGTTAGTGATTGTTGACCTGTTTTTGTGTTCTTTGTACATATAGAACGTGTTACGCAGGCAGGATTTAGCAGAGTGATTCAATTAAATCTTGAGAGGCTTACTTGGCGTTGGCCTCATAAACAAAGATCTTAAACGAGCCACTGTGAGCAACTCAACATAGCAGTTGAGAAGCCAATTAACTATCATCACTCAAATGAATCACCTTCACTTCCACTCCTCCTCCACATTAATATCCCCTTTGACCAAATAAGGATGGGTGGTATGGGGGCTAGCCATCAACCGAAGAGAAAAATGAATTTATAATTCTATCAAATATATATATTCAAACATATCAAACAGCAGGAAGGAGATGGAAGGGACGGAGTACAAAAAACCAAGATATTTTAAAAGTTTGAATTAAGCTGCGACTTCAAACAGCTCCTGTTTTTCATAAAATGCTTTCAACACAGAGTCGCGAAGACGGATGAAAAAGCATTATTTACCACCGAGAAAGTTAAAGAGGAAGCGCGAGACAGCGTATAAGAAAAAATAATAATATATATAGCCAGGGAGAAGTGAAGAGTGAGAGGGAGAGAGATAGATCCCCATCTCTTTATATTTTGGGGAGGGGGTGTTGGCACAGCAGGCGTCTGTCTCTACAAAGGCATGGAGCAGGAATATAAAATATGGGCTGAGCAACATGACAGTAGCCACTGAAACTGGGAGAATATGCCTTCAAAATAACTTGTTCAAGGAGAAAACCAAATCTCTTTCCTGCTCTTAGTGAACCCCTCTCTCTATATATTTAAAAAGCTGGGGCCCTTAAGTCTTCCCATCTCCTCTGTAGGTGTGTGTGTGTGTGTGTGTGTGTGTGTGTGTGTGTGTGTGTGTGTGTGTGTGTGTGTGTGTGTGTGTGTGTGTGTGTGTGTGTGTGTGTGTGTGTGTGTGTGTGTGTGTGTGTGTGTGTGTGTGTATGCGTGCATTTGTCTCACTTTGTGACAAACGGCATCAGCCAAGTAAAAAAAACGAAAACACATTCTGTCATCACTTTCAAAAGGCAACTTCTGAAGCAGACAGTAAAAACAGTACAAACCTTTTAAGCAAACACGTCAAGCTTTGCAAGCATTTTTTGAGTATTGCTTTGGTCAATAAGAGTCTTTAAACCTCTTCAGGGAAATACGTTTAGTCAATATAGTCTCAGTATGGATTTCACTATGATTCACCAAAATTATATGTGTTTGAAATAATAAGTGAATAATAATCATCACCACTTATGATGTATGTTATACCAATGTGTGTCTGCCCTTGTGAAACGCAGCTGAATTGCCACTCAAGTTTCCATAAAATTACACTTAAATATATATATAGATATATATAATGTATAATGAATCACAGATTTATGCCATGCCGAGAAATGAACTAGCGTTTAGCCCTGTTTCCAAGATATGTTGGGATTAGTTAAGTTAATTGCGAACCTTGCAAGTGTAAATGGTGCGGGGCAGCAAAGCAGCACATTAATGTATCTAGGCTAGGCTGACGGGAATGAGACGCTCATTGAGTAGCTGAAATAGATTAGCCTCGCTGTGTGCGATTGGACTTGCCTGACTGGTTATCGGAGCTGTTTAGTTGTTACAGTGGTACATGATGAAGGAAACAGAGCAATGCATCTATACTACAGTGTTGGTGTTTGTAAGTGTGAAGATAAAGAGTCCAAACTGTTGAAAGTACACATTTAAATTAAGAATTTTCAATTTGGATACTCTCCAAAGCAATGTAACGTATCACACCCCTTAGCTGGAAGTGATAAAGAGGTTACATCGAGATGTTTACAATTAGAAGGTTACATTGAAGGTTATTTTCTGCAATTGTTATATATGCATACAATAACTGAAATGCAATCATTTCAACAGAGAAATGGAGTTAAACAAAGTGTCTAAGCCTTTTCAAAGGTTAACATAATTATAATTGTTTGAATGAAACCACTGTCAAGCCACCTTTAAATATCCGTATGACAATTGGTGTAACTTTTGCATGGCACTCTCCTCACCCTAATTATATGTACAAAGCCAACAGCAGTTGTTTCATTTACCGTGAGGTTTTGTTGGGCCTGTTTGACTCCAAACAACAGTTGTCGTCGGAATCTCACTTGCTCCTGTGCGGAGAAGGGTGGAGGAAGGCAGGAAGACTGAACACTGAACACTTGTTTGTTTGCCAGAATGATGGGCCTTAATTAGGAACACAGCTTTAAGCATTTCGTCTTACGCTCCATGATAAGCGCCCCTGTTTTGATACAGTTCACCCTGCTCCTTCACACAGCAGTGAATAGACATGACTGAGTGAGGGAGAGACAGGCGGCAAGACAGACAAGGTGACAGACGAGCAAATAGGAAAACCATACAATTTTAATGTGGAAGGGAGTAAACAAAAGAAAAGTATAATACAAATAAAATAACAAAAAGATGACATGATGCAACTTGAATTAATGCCTGCTATAAAGATGGAAGCAGTCAAGGGATACGCTTCCTGGTGAAATAAATACCCCCCCCTGTTATTTCTTCCCGTTGATTTATTGTACCTTTTTCATTCTCTGTCATTCATTGTGTGTGTGTCTGTTGCCTCTCTTTCTTAGGAATCCTCAGGTGGATGGCAGCGTGAGCATGAGGCTAGAATGAGAGTTAGCGCTTTCCTGATTGTCTGCATTGAATGAGGTTTTCCCTTAACTCTTTGGGAGGGTGCAGGGAAACAGCCTGTGTGTGTTTGCCTATCAGGAAGATGTGGAGTAACAGATACATGGAGTTCACACATGTTATAACACACTTTAGTATTAAATATACATATACACATGCATGCCGCACACTCTTACTTTGAGAGGCCCTCCAGGGCACTCCAGCAGGTATGTGGCCTGTCAGCCTTACACTGCATTTACTCTACCCCTCCCCACCTCACTCCCCATCCCCATTGGTAACAACCTTGTACAGTATCAGCCTACTAACAGGACACTGAGGCCCATTTCCACACTGACGGTTATTCTGTTAGTTGTCAGCCAGAGCTGCCTTGCTGTGTTCCAGGCTGCGCTTTAATGAGATGGACTTACAGAGGTTGTGAGACTGTGTATGTTTTTGTGTGTGTGTGTGTGTGTGTGTGTGTGTGTGTGTGTGTGTGTGTGTGTGTGTGTGTGTGTGTGTGTGTGTGTGTGTGTGTGTGTGTGTGTGTGTGTGTGTGTGTGTGTGTGAGAGAGTTAACTGTATGTTTGTTGGCATGTGTGTGTTTCTTAGAGGGCATGATGGTACCAAGAATCTCATATCAGTCAAGAAATAGTATTTCTTTAGCCCTGAATGGTATAATGAAATCTATTTTTATCATTCAGTCCATCTGACTAATCAAAAGCACTGGCTCATTTAAAGTATTGTGCATCAAAGAATAATCATTAAATAAATCAAAGACTTGGACATGCTATATACATTTATATAGGAAGATTATTCCTTATCGTATGCTTCTTACGATTAAACTGTATTTAATTATTTTGACAGGCGGCCATAGACAACCTCCTCTATTTCTGCCATTGGAACGTTCACTTATGACCAATTAATCACCAAATGCCGTGGAACATCATGTTGTGGATAATCATAACCTGCCAAGGTTCAAAATGAAGCAAAGCTACCCAATCCGCCCTTAAGCGAAGACCTCCCCTTAAATTCAAACGCACACTGACCCTATGTCAGGCTAATATACTCCAAACCAAATAGTCTCATTATGTTTCAGAATCTCTGCTCTCCAGAAGAGAGTATATCGTGTGTTCCTGTCTGAATCGGCCAGGCATCGACCAGTTTTGAAGTAGGCACATTGTTCACCAAGAACCACCAGGGAAGGCTATACTGCCTTACTCGGGGTAATACACTGTCACCCCCCCTCCGGCAACCCTCCCCACCTCCTGTCTTTTTTCGATCGTCGTCCACAATGGTAGCAGTGTTTTGCTTGAGCCGTAGCCATTAGCTTTTGTGGAGCGGAGGATCTATAAAACAAGGGTGTTGTGTGAGCAAGGACCATTCAGCGTCGCCGGCGAATCCAAACAGTTGTTGAGCGTTGTTTTGCCGCGAGTGCACAGGCTAAAAGCTTGTCAAACGCCATTTTCTGACCCTGCATCATTTCAGATCAAGGGAATAAGAATCCATTAAGTGGAAGACAAAAAAACAAGAAAGGCTCAAATAGAATGTACTATTAAGTGATCACTTGTTGTGACACACGCATGCACGGCACGCACAACACACACACACACACAAATCTCACAAACAGCTTTTAACCTTGCTGCAAGCTATTCATTGTGAACGTGTGGGTGTGTACATGTGCATACCTATTTCAACCTGGTTTCCAAACATTCTAGTTGATGTCATTATTATTGCCTATGCATCATATTGTGTGTGTTTGTGGGCATCAGGCTTGTGCCAATATGCAATCAGATCATATATTGGCAATTGAAGGGATGATCGACAATTAGTTTTTCCTATTCAAATTTTAGGGAGATTTTAACCTAACTCACTATCAGAAGATCTATAAACAGAGCACATGTGGACTCCTTCTGAAGATCCTTTGCCTCCTTTAAACTAATTATTGGACGCTTTTGACTGTAAAATGCTGAATATTTTCGTTTCTTTTTTTTTGTGTACAAGTGAGTGTATCAACAGGACTGTGCATGTGTATACACAAGTGTGTGAATTTGAGTGTGGATAAGTGTTTATTGCCTTTCGCTCATCAGTCTTTTCATAAAACCAACCTCTATTCAACCAAGAGCAGAATATTGCTGGGTATATATGTTTCAAAACCTGGTTCAAGTGGAAGTTAAGTAAGCCTTTACTCTCTCACCCCCCCTCTGTTCACCTATATATCTTCTCTTCTCCTGCATCAGTCCCATGTAATTAGAACTGAAATTGATATTTACCACCCACCGACTGCTGTCTTTGAGGTAATATGTTAAAATGTATTATTTATAGGCCGGCTCTCTAATGCAAAATGCATGGCTCTTGTTTTGTTCATTTAATTCCAATCACCCAGGAAGTACAAACCAAAATGAATTATTAGTGTGGCAAATAAAGATTAGCATTGTAATAGCTCTTCAAATAGCCATATAGTGGTAAGCCCCAGATTCATAGACAAATAAAGTCCTTGAGACTAAATTAAAACTCTCCGCCTTGTTGACAGCTTCTAATATGTAAAAATGTGATATTAAGTAAACATGGGAAATGATTTCTTAATTACAACCAATGTATGAAATTTAAGCATATAAATAGAATAATGTATGTTTGTACAAGAAAGGCGTTGCACACAGTTCCTTTTGTAGAGAGTACATGTCATGAGTTAATCCCTTATGGTTCAGCAGTAAAACAAATGCCCTTGAAACAGAGATTGAAGGATCAAATCAGTTAGGTCTGCTTAGAGAATGAAATACATTATCTGGTTTGGCTTAAGTGAGTCTTAATATAAATACAATCCTTCTTCTTTTAACGAGATCGTAGATCATATCGTAATCCGTTTTTTATGGTTTTCCACAAGATATCCTGCAATTATGAGATAATGTCATGTTTATCAAGATACAAGTCTAATAATTCAGAGAAACATTAATGTAAAGTTTCCCAAATGAAAATAAAAGCCCCCATAGAAATGCGTACATTGGA
This sequence comes from Gadus chalcogrammus, assembly GCF_026213295.1. Lineage (NCBI taxonomy): Eukaryota > Metazoa > Chordata > Actinopteri > Gadiformes > Gadidae > Gadus > Gadus chalcogrammus. The sequence goes on from NC_079424.1 coordinate 13,342,089, forward strand.
TTTTTTCTCCTTTTTTGCAGTAGTTCCAGCAATAAAGGAAAGGAATTGGAACATGCGGAGGCTTCATTAACAAACCATGCAGCCTACAGTGTTATATGACAAATGATTAACTCATGAGGAAGAAAAGCAAGAGCACATGAGCATATGCTGTCTGAGGGCCTTTCTTGGACAAGTCACCAAGCTAATTAATCATTGCATGTGTCTTCCTTCAAGAAGCTAAAGCAATGTTTTTATTGCATATATAGGCAAATTATAGTATAGAAATCAGTATGAACAGCTTTTAACTACAAATCGAACGTTTATTTTTCATTTGCTTTGACTAAGCGTATTAAGCCTCTCAAATCGGGCGTTTCATTTTTGTGAAAGGTCATTGTTGTATAATGAGCCTCACAATATGTACAATTAATATGCGTTCATACAGTAATATACAGTCTGAGTCATTTATAATCATGACAGGTTTACACACTTGCCTGCATTTCTTATTCCATAAGGTATGTTTAAGACGCAAGCATGACCTACATTAAGTCTGAACATCCAGAATGGTTGACTTAAAATGGCATTATTATTAACAAGGCATCCTTGGCCCCTAAACCAAACATTCATGAGATTCAACAGTCAATTTGGGGTGCCAGGCAAAAGAAGTAATAGCAAATCAGGAAAAGGCAACTATAGCTGCACGGCCCAATATTCAGCCCAGGCTGTTAGATAGGCATGTGAGGCCAGACTAATTGGCAGGACACTCCATAAGGTTCACTGGGTGGCATGGCAATGACACACTCACAAACAGCTGGTTCTCGAGTCAAATGAAAAACTAAGGACGGTGCCTCTGCAAAGCCGTAGAGACTTTGGTCTCGGGTTTGAGAGTCAAAGTGAATATCACCTCTATCTCCCTCACTCTCTCTCTCGTTGTTTCTTACTCTGTAACAGATGAGTCTTAGGTCGAGTGGAAAGGAAAAGGCAACACATGAGGATGAGGGGAGCGAGGACAGAGGAGAACAGAGAGAGGCAGAACAGAAGGGAAGGGAACTGTTCCAAGTTGTAAGTGGATATGCGACTCCTTTCCAATAGCTGACCCACACCCCTTCTGTCTTGCCAATAAACTACATCAACCCAAGCTGCTTACAATTGCTGCTAAATGTCTTCTTTCTTGCTCCCCCCGTAATATTCTTAACTGTTCTGTACCAGATTATTTAACAACGGAGGTGAGCTACACCCAGGATACTCTTGACAAATCAACCCACTTGTTATATTTTTACGGTGAATTAAGAAATATTAACCAAAAGACAAACAACCGAGAGTGGGCACCGACTGTGTAGCACCATTTGCTTAAAACAATGTAGCAGGAGCACGGATAAGCTCTGTGATGTGACAGCAGCGATTTAATGCTACAACTCTAGTGTCCCCTCGCTAATCTTTTGGGAAAAATCCTTGAGAAGCGCACATTCACGCCAAGGAGCTTACAAGACGTTGCCGACGACAGTTGCGGACAAGTTCCAAGTTCGACTGACAAACCAATCCATGCGGCTTAACATTTCACACTACTCTATAAAGCCAGCGAATGAGCAGTAGCCATGAGGTTTATTGTTTGTTTTTATTCACTGTTTAAGGTAGGCTTCCTGAACACTACATCCTTGCTTTTTTAGTTTTCAACCAGAATAGCCTGCCCCAGAGTTTACTTTAAATGAAAACGCCTTCTTGAACGTGTCACTGTTTCTGGTCCCTGGACTTTTCTACTCTTTCAAATTTTTTGTTTTGTTGCGCTGGTTGGCCGCCTTGCTCATTCAAACGAGATGTTCTGCTGAAATGTTGAAAATGTATTCATTGCAAATGCCTTTTCTTCTTAACACTTGTGTGAGGCCTGCCATTACTTATGAGTTTATATGAATCATGGTATTTGTCAAATATTATAGTGTTAAATTATTCAAATGATTTTCCATTAGTACTCCAATAGTGATGCAGATGCATAAAAGGCATTCATATATTGAATGAGAAATAACATAATTCTTCATTAGGAAGAATAAGAAACACACGCATGCTAACCACAGTAGTACTATTTCCTCTCTGTTGAGTCTGGTCGTCCCACCACATTCCATGAATATTCATCACCAATTTTACTTATGTGGAAACAAGGCTAATGATTATTTAATTGGTACATTCAGGAAATTTGACTTAGATGAATAACGTTCCAACATAAAAGACGTGCTTTATGTGAGCAGAGAACAAGCTTGAGGGACTGGGAGACTATAGCCACCACCCAGGGGACGTGCAAAGTGGAGAGAGATAAACAGGCTACCCGACAGATATCATGATAATCGCAGGAAGGCGCTTTGTCCGAGGGAAAGGAGTCATGTGCCATAGAAAAACCCACCGAAGAGCTCAATCTATGCTCCGAGTCTGGGTCTCCGACCTGAACAATGGCTTGATAGAAAACAATGTGATCTGGTTCTGCTGTGTATTTTCACTGAGAAAGTTGTTCCCTAAAAGTAACGAAAATGCCACTGGTCAAAGACAGAGTTAGAGAAAAACAATCAAATGCAGGCCGAATACAGAACCTGGAGACACTCCTATTTCTACGCAGATATAGAAAATATGTGGTCTAAAAGCGCTCATGATACCACGAGAGGGAGGTCGTGCCAGGGTGGATGCTAGCAGAGATTGATGTTTTTACACTCCCCGTGGCAGCAGCAGCAGTGGCTGGATGAAGCAAGGTGTTTCATTACTCTTTAATGCTATACAGGTTCAACAGCTACAAGGGGCATGGTGGGGGCACTGTTGCTAAGTACTGTGTTTAGAAGATGCTGATAATGTCTGCTCTGTAAAAAATGGCCCAGGGAAATCTATGTCAGTTGCCATGTTTCTCCCTCTGCTGGGTAGGATTGGGAACTTACTAGCCAGATATTTGTTGCATCGATGACAGACACCTAATATCCACAGATTTACGTCATCTGTACATTGTTATCGCCAGTTATCGTTTTTTAAGAGGACAAATGTTTCCCTATAATGCTGATCATGTTTTGTTGTTTTGCAATACGACACGAAATCTGACTACGATTGCAATGCAGACGAAAATGTCATGTGGACATTAGCGATAAGATACTGTGCAAGAAGCTAGAACCCTGCGTATAACATCTGCCCCTCAATCAAAAAGCATTTCAAAAGCTTGTTAAGCCTCTTCTGGCAACCGCACTGCATGGTGCAGATATCCAACTGTCAGAAAACGTGTAACTTATGGTTTGCAGTTTCAATCGTCTAGATCACAAACATCACAAAAAGAGGGAAAAGGAGAAACTGATTTGGTTTTAAGGAGCACATCCTAATTATTTAATATGCCAAGCAATCAGTCCCATGTTGGCTATTGAGTGCTTGCCTCAATACATTGTCATTGTTTGGCTTGAGGGATTGAGTCTCATTGCTCCCTCTGTTGCATAGCAATTAGCAATGACAAAATAGCACCATAGGTCCACTTTCCCCTTACTGGATCTTAACATTCAGTCGCATGCGAGCTGGTGTTATAATACCTCAAACTATGTAATGCAAAGAAAGGGTTTGCCTTCAGAATTGACCTAATCTTTTACTTCCAATTTAATATAAATTTTCCTTTCATACAGCCACTTTAGTAAAGTTAATATATATATTTTTTTTTTGTTATTGACACTCTTTACTCCATCCCTCAAACAAAAAAAAATTAAAAGTTAGTTCAAAGATAATTAAGAAAGTAAAGTGGTGAAATCTTCCTTGGACTTTTGGACCTAACCCATAGTCACTTTTCAAATTCTTTAATATTTTAAGTGCATTGGAGGCTTCTACTTTGTATTACATTTATTCAATTCCTATTTAAACTATAAATGAATGCTTTAAAATTCCTTTTGCTTGGGCTGAATAATGTGGATGAATTATAACAATAATCTGAGAGTAACCCTACACACAATCGATATATAAATCCCAGTTGAAAGAATCCACACAGGGTTGGATGGATTGCAGTGTATGGTAATGTAGAAGCAATACAAAACCAAACAACTGGAGAGGAGACAGAAAAACTCAATGAATAATGCTATTCCTCACTTAGGTTCAAAAGAGTATGAACCTGTAACAATTTAGTTGTATTGCTTTTGGAGTTACATGCGCAGTGCATATTAGTACACTATTTTTATGAACATAGTGTTTGAGTTAACAAAGGCTGAGTGCTGTCTGGTAGACACATAGCTAGATCCACATACAAAGCATTGAGCAGGGGCAATGCAGGGTATGCGTTGCCCTACATCTTGCCCCTGCCTTCCTCTCAACCAGACTGCACGCAGCAGCTGTCAACTGAATCCCCTGAAGGCTGGACAGAGATTGGGAGGAGTCTTTCACTCTCACTGCGTTCATCATTGAGAGAAATAATGTAACCGCTCTGCTGACAAATCTCTCGAAACACATTTATATACTAGACTAGATTAAACTTGTGCAACAGCCTCCTATCGGGTTCGACCATCAAAACGCTCAATAACGGGTCAATATGCACAAAATGCAGCTGCCCGCCTGCTAACAAACACCTGGCCAAGAGGCCACATTAACCCTGGCCTCCATGACTTCTGCTGGCGCTCCCAGTTAAATACCTTCACTGCACCTGCCCCCCGCCTCTGGGAAGCTCTCCCAAATCCCATCTGCCAAACCAACACCCGGTACCCATTTAAGAAGGCCCTTAAAGCCCACCTATTTTGTTTGTTTGGCTTACGTTTTATCGGAAATCATCTGTGGGTGTTAAGGAAACCAAAGAGATAGAGAAAAATAGATTAAAATATATTTCTATTACTATTATTTATAATCTACATAACGTTTCATAGCTGCAGTCTGCTCTACCCAGTGCTTTGCTTTCAACTTAAGGATATTCGACATGTTAATTCTTCCTAAATATTTCTCTCAGTCGCACTCTGAATCAAAGCGTTTGCTAAATGACTAAATGTGAAGGTAAGCACATTTGGACTGCAGCTATGCTAAGGTCTCCTTAGCGGTCCACCCGTGCCTCTCTGGCCACTGCCATGATTTAACTCTGCATCAAAGGAGACTTTCACCTCATCACTGTATTGATGAAAGTAAGTATACATTGATAAAACCAGATCTTACTAATTTGCACTCAATGTACTCAGTAGTACAAACATACATATCACATAACTTCATCCAACATTTCACAGCAGAGAGAAACTGGTGGCAGCATTGCAAAACCAGCCTTAAGAGGGTTTATGGTGGCGCAGTACAGCACGGTAGTGTTGATTGCATCATTCGCTTAATTGTACCACGCAAGAACACACAAATGTTTTGATTGGCTCTCAGATTTGAGACGTTTATACTCTCAATTTAAAATCCTAGATTTTTGTCAATGACAGTTAACAAAAGGGACGTAAAGTCATTTGTTAGAAATGAACCCATAAGTAATCCAAGTGCCAGATTTTAATTACGCTATAATTAAGTGCCGTGGCAGTTGAAATCGAAGCAGTCGACAGGAGGCTGAGGCTTTTTGTTGTAATACTTTCGGCACCAAGAGAAAATCAGTGGTCCGCAGGTCGGAGGCGCTCCTTGTGAGAGAGTCCTACTGGTTTGGTAATAGGAAGGCGGAGTGGCAGTGCGAGCCTGCAGGAGGTGGGGTGTGACTTGACTGGCTCTACTCGTCCGCCAGAATAGTGCTGCTGGTGTCGGCTGAAATATTCAGGAAACCCAGGCACAGTCTGATGATATCCACCAGTCTTGCCAAAAGAGGTTCACAAAATGTCGTGTCACTCACACGTGACACCTTTTAGTATTATCTGCATCGAATTGATTGGTAACCCAAAACAACTCCAGAGATATAATTAAGTTGAAGCATTTGACAGGGGCAGTGCAGGGCTGAATCTATTTTTTAATCAAACCATCACTGATCAAGGCATTGAAAAGAGGAGTGCAAGTTCCAGCACAGTGGGATAAATATGACACATGGTGAAAATACGGATCAGGATACATTTTCAATGAGTTGACGGCTTTCAAGCCCAGGGGCAAACAGAGAAAGGACAAGCCTGACCCCCCCCACACACTCCAGACTCCACACTCCTTCCCTCTGTGTCCCTGGCACCCCTGCCTTTGACCTTTATCCTCCCCAGCACCCATCTCTCTGCCACCTGTATGCAGGCCCTTCATCTCCCTGGGGTCTTTGCACTTGCTGGCCTTGTTTGATTTAAGCTGATCGGGAGTCACTGCTCACTACAAGCCCCGGTTGAACCATGAATAATGGATCTGCCACAGGCCTTGTTACCCATGTCCGTCCCCCCCAGTCCCCCCCACCCACACCCGAACACCCTCCACCCCACTCTCCCCAGAACTGCTCCTGCTGAGGTTGGAATAGCCAATTCACCATTAACAACTGATCATTCATACAAGGCTTCAATGCTGTGGCGCTTAAGAAAAGTGGAAAATCTTAAATCTGAGTTTCTAGCAGTGACGTGCAGTCAGGGTAGGCAAGGTAGGCACTGCCTACCCTGACAAAATTCAAACGTAAAAATGTTTATTAAATAATTGTATTTAATAAACTTGTATTTGTATTTGTACCGAGTATACTTGTGTTTTATATATGCAATATATACGTTATTCCAATTGTTTAGACGTTACGACGACAATTGTATCAGTTACGCAACATCAAATACAAAAACCGGTAGAATAAGCAGTGCCTTTACTGTCCATTCATTGTGAACGGCAACGAAAAACTAATGTGGCGCATGCGCACTTCGATCCTGTATTCTTTAACATCTACGCCGAAAGGCACAACTCTGCTGTGCCTTTGTACGTAAATATGTTATGCCAGTAATCATCTACGCTACGTATCAAACATGGACCAATCGAAATCGAGATATTACTGGACATTTGCGCAGCTGACGTCATTACACCGGCTACACGTAATCCCTGCGAAACTCAAAAAGTTAAAATGACAGCAGCAACATCTACCGATATTTTAGAGCTAAGAAATTTCTCTAAACTCAACTTTACTAGCAAAAATGAGCTACTGGCAAAAGGGAGGCCTATGCCAACACTTGATGCACTCTTGCAGAAAAAGGGACCGAAAATTGTTCGCTCGTTTCAAACGGATTGTGCGCCGCGCTTGTGCATAGCCTACTGTTGTCACGTAGCCTATTAGCCTAAACAATAAATGAGGTAATCTGGCTTTCATAACTCAGTGCCTACCCACTTACTGACTTCACCGCACGTCACTGGTTTCTAGATGGGTAGAGAAGCAAGGAAGATGATGGTAACGGATTTGGTCTTTCAGTCAAAAGTGTTGTCTTCATGGTGTTTTAGCATTTGGTTCCTTGGTGTTTTGTGTTTTAGATCCAGACACACGGGCCACTGGAATCATTGATTTAGTCGCAACAATCATGAATACCTTCTTTCCTTGTTCACCATGGATCGTCAGGGAGGAACCGTGCTAGCCTCATTTCAAGGAAAGTACCCTTTTAAGCGGTTTGAATCAGTCGTCCTCTGAGTCTGTCTAAGGTACATTTGAAAAGTACACCAAGAAGTAAATCAATACTCCTGATGCTCAAAATTATTTTCAGAAAAACCCGTTGAAGATGTATGAATTGATACGTTCATGGATTGTGTTCCATTTTTCTCAAGTAAAACTTCTTAACCATACATCCACATTGCAATTTTCAGGGTACAATGTTCACTGAACGTTAGTTTAAACCGGTGATACTGAAGGTCTTCACTGCTCGCATGTAGGACTTCAGGCATTAATGTGCAGTCTCCCGACAGCAAGAGTGAGAGCACTTATTGAGACTGCTTCTTACTCGTCACGTTTATTCTCGTTTGTACTCAAGTGAAAAGCCTTCGAAGGGAACACACTATCTTAAGCCGCTGTCTAATAAAGAAGCACACCAAGAAAGTATTGATGAAGGGTTAATGAGAAAATAAATTGTAAAAAGCAGAGTTCTGGAGGCCATGCTGAGTGGTCAACAGGATCCCTAATGAGTAAAGTGCATTAGATTACAGCTGGCTAATGCGCCACTGTTCTTTATTTAATTTAAATAATTTGTGAGAGCAGTTATCAATTAGAAGGAACCACATCACAAACACGACTGGTCATGTATAAAATGTGTTCTCGTACTGATTATCGTGTTTTCAAATTTAAATCTAATGGTGATGCTAAATCTACCTTCTATATTGAATACCTGTTAGAAGGGTGACCAAAGGCTTTTTGAATACGTTTTTCTTTTCAAATGTGAACGACAATCTGAACCCTCCAACACTACATTATGGCACCGCTCAAACCTTTGTCACCAAAGAAAAATACTAAATTCAGCAATAAGAAAAATGTGTGATGCTTGTCACATGCCAGGCAAGCTGAATAGCAAGAGCCCTTTTCATATTTCTGAAAGCATCTGGCTCTATAACCAACATCGAGACATGTTGCCTGCTTGAAAAGCACAGGGCTCTTGGACAAGTGTAATACTGTGAGGGCCACAGGACCGGGCAGGAAGCTTGAGGCTGGAAAGCATTACGAGGTGGCCAAAAGTACCATGGATCAATGGAGGCACATAACACAGACACACAAATACACACAAATGCTTTTAGGAGAAACAAAATAGAACAGGACAACCAGGAAAGCTGGAGTGACTTCAGTGAAAGCCTGACTCCTTTAAAGAGAAGCTGTGAGACACAAACAAAAATATACACACCGACAACACATTCAAAGCAGGGCACGCTGGGGGCCCACCAAAGACCACTGACAGGTGACGTAATTGTTCTGCTCAAATAAGGATGCCGGTTCCATTGCTTTAAAAATTGCCGGAAACAAAAGCATTATGTTCAGTATCCAAAATGCAAATTTTCTGCAAAGGTCTGGGCATTTGTGGGCATTTAAAAAAAAAAGAACAGACTGACAACAGACCGCCTGTGTTTAGCCCCTCCTCTCTGTGCACAACCTGAATCAAAAACATGCAACATAGTTTCAACAAGGTACCTGTATGGAAAGTCAGTTATATCGGTATAAAATACTGTCTATGTGTGAACACTGGAGATCCATAAGCCACGTAGTCGTTGGGCTGCATTCTGCTTTTGTAGAGCTAGTGGGATATACCTCCTCACAGCGGCCTACTTTAATCCATTTGGAACATTTTGAAATGTGTTTAATTGCATTTTAGTTACATAACATTTTTAACCGCCCTTCAGGTACTACCACAAGTAAAATCTAATTATGTGGGAAACAATGTAATGTTTACAATTCAACGTTTTTGATTGAATCCAGCAATCAGGTAATGCGTTGCGTTCTTAACAGTGGGTGGGAGAATGCTTTAGTTGAACCCACAAGTACAGTATTGGTTTCTTTATTTATCTGAATAAAGGCTATAGGATCCAAAACAACAACCAAATGAGAGAAAATTAGAGGCACTTCAGTATTTTATATATTCTTTGATTTGTGGATTTATTTGGTTATATATGTATATATAAATATGTATGTGTCCTCCGAGGGTTTATCAAAACAAACAATGGGGACATTTATTGAAAGCAAGCCATTACAGCAAATTGCACACAGAAGACAATCTCACTCCCACAAAAAAAACAAAAAAGAGATTTTCTTCTCTAAGCCAATCAATGCTTTGATTACCCCATTTAGCACCCCACTCCTCCCAATGTAATACCCTGGTACAAACGCTCATTTGTCATCCTTAAAGGATTCAAAAACAGTTTTGAGGTCATAAATATGAATGTATATAAAATGTAGTAGCATTACAATTTGGTCTTAAATGCATCCACCTCAAGTCTGCGAAGTTATGCACGATAAGCTGTCAAATATCGATTATAAAGCTATTGAGGCAGTGACGATGACACTCATCAGCTGGGTGTGCTGTGGTGCACCAAGCTACTCTACATGCTCGGGAAAAGCTTTAATACAGTGATCTGTAAATACCCCCCCACACACACACACACACACACACACACACACACACACACACACACACACACACACACACACACACACACACACACACACACACACACACACACACACACACACACACACAGGCACGCACGCACGCACACCCACACCCACACCTTCCAATGAAATGATGCATGCTGCACTCTGCACATGCCTTGCCGCCAGGCTTTAGCACTTCATTGGCCTGGTGTTCAATATATTCTCCCTCACCTCCTCTAATAACCAAATGGCCTTCCTCTCTGAATCAAAGCACCATAGACATGGCCTGAAAACTAATCATCTGAAGACTTACCTCACATCAACCTCCCCCCTCCCAACTCACCCGCTGAATTGTATCACATCACTATTCATCCCGGTAGCTGACAAAGAACCTTTCCATCTCCTTCCTCAATCGGTCTCCCCCATTGTGTTTTACCCAGTCACGTTGCTTTTTACAAGATCATTCTGGGCACAGCAAAAATGTCAGGGCACTCAGAGTCTGGCTTTTGCTCCTTATTAACTTCTCCGTGATATAGGCTCCCTCGAAAGCAACTCAGATTTGAACAGATTCAGTCAGCCAAAGTCAAGCAGGATAATCAATCAACTAAATAGTACAAATATCACAGGGACAAGAAACAAATTAGTCTAATTAAATACGTAAGAATATGAAACTATAGAAAATCGGAATGTGTCCAACATATTACAAACCCTGCTCTTATTGGAGTGTCTCATTCAGTGATATCAACGACACATGAAAGAGTTGATCAATTATGCTGAAAATTGGTTTGGAAAGTCGGGAAGCATAAAGACGAAAAGTGACGGACAAAAAAGATGAGGCAGAAAAGATGAAGGAAAAGCTGAAAAACTGAAACCAAAACGGCGATTAATGTCATTTGTCCGTAAATCCGTTGGATTGGCGACTGTTCCAATCACAGCTGAGGCTGGGAACCCCCCCCCCTTCCCCCCCCCTCAGCTCACAAGTCTCGCTAAGTATCACACAAAGCCTATTGTGATGCCGGGAAAGGGAGACCACAACCATTGTTAATGCTAGCACAGCCACACACGCACACACACACGCGCGTGCACGCCAACGTACACACACAGTCAATTGCACACATGGTTGTTTAATCTCTTCAAAGATATGAATCACCACTACAAATCCCAGCATGTCCCCAGATTAGTAGTGTGTGCATGCAGCTGGCACCCTTCAAAATAAACAACAAACAGTCACATGTCATGAATCCAAGTCAGGTAGACTAGCAGTGCAATGTGTAAGCAGTACAGACATTCATCAAGGTGGGGGTGGGGATTCAGAATTCTTAAATGATATAAATAAAAATGACATACAAGAAGAAGAGCACCCACACACACAAACACACAAGTTCATTATCGCCATGACAATTACATCTCCCAAAAGTCAGGCCAGGAGTTTGGTTTCAAATGATACCTTTTTGCATCGAGTAACAGGTGGCCCTGCCCAGCCTTGTCTCTTAGCGAATAAAAGCACTGCGTTGCGTAACCAAGTTACGGAAGGAAAAAATGGGCGCAGGTGACACTAACTGTCTTTTATTGTATTTTGTTCATTGAGTTTGGGTCTGCTGTTATCTTGCAACATTGTAACTTTGAATGTTATATTGTGTCCCCCTCCCCCCCCACCCCTGTATCTTCTCTGTCAAGAAAGATGAACAATAGCGCAAATTAAGTATCTGAAACTTACTCTAACACACGACACGCATACACATTTGTCTCACACAGACTGAATGTATTCACAGGGTTAACCCTGGGAAGCTAACAAACCGCTGGGAAATGGAATAGATTACGCTCTGTAACAATCCCTGGACATCCCCAGTTTTTTTTAATTTATATTTTTAAGTTTGTTTGAGGGTCGAGAACGATAACAATGTGTGTATAACTATTGTACTGCAGTGTCGTCATACCAATGTAGAAGTATTTTGACTTGAATAACTCTGACTTGAGTTGGGTACGGTCAGCTGAGGAGAGAGCGAGGTGTGGCTGAATGTGTGTGTGTGTGTGTGTTCGTGCGTGTGTTTGTGTGTGTGTTCGTGCGTGTTCGTGCGTGTGCGTGCGTGTGTTCGTGCGTGTGTTCGTGCGTGCGTGCGTGCGTGCGTGCGTGCGTGCGTGCCAAAAGGGTCCTGGGGTATGATTTCTTCCTCCCACAGCCTAACTGGAGGCGTTTCAGAGAGGAGACGCAAATTAACCCCTACCTGCTCATAAAGGATTCATTCACAGCAAGCAAGATATAAGAATCGTCTCCTTCAAAACAATAAGAACGCGTTGATACAAGAGTATGCATGAGGTGAAACATCGTGTTTTAAACCTCTGGTTACTCAATGTCAATTTATATCTTACATTCTTTACGATATAATCTGCTGTGCTGAAATGTTTAATGCAAAGTCAAAATACAACATTAACTTATGCTTTGGAAGGGGTGCAAATCATTTCTTCTCTATTAACATGCAACAATAGAAATCAAAATCCGCCATACAACAACTTTCTTTGTTGTTGGTGTTAGTTTTTCTCGATTGTACACAGAAAAAATTGAACTATGCACACAATTCTGAAAACTTGAAGCTCATGGATCAACTACAAGACTCCAGACTGCTAAACTCCAAGCACAATTCCACTTTTTTCACAATTTTGCTAAACTCTAAGCACAAATCTCATCATTTTGCACACTTGGTTCACCTGGATCACACTTCAAAACGCAACAACTATTTACCAATATGTCTGACTCACTTGACCTGTTCAACCTCAACTGGCAAAACACATCATTCATGTGTCAAAGCATAAAAGGGGACTCAGTGAGCTCTACTGTGTTGTAGATATTGTCCTTTGGCCTGATCAGGATTGGAGGTGGGATACATACTGATTGACATGTAGATCTGTTTCACCTTATTTATATTCTTATTTTTATTTTCTGTTGGCCTACGAAAAGCTTTTAATGCAGTCAGTTCAGCTGACAAATATATATTTGCTTTGTTACCTTTTTGTACTTGTACTTATGACTTCATCATTACATCCCCGAAAGACAGTCTAAACCTTTTCTTATTGTAGTGTTTTTCATTTTACTTATCAGTGCAATTACTGTACTGTAATTTACCAAAATTGGTAACATTGGTGTATTGTCAGAACAATGTTGCAGCATCAACTATAGGTGTACAGTATGACTCTGGGAAGCTGGGATTGTGAGTTTAGCCCATTGTAGCTCATTGGATAGACAAATATGCATTGTATCCTATTCTGATACGATTGTGTCAATGCAATATTTATGTGATATATTCAAAGTATTGTCTTACAATATGGCAACAGTCTTTGTACTATATGTACCACCTAATTACAACTTTAAAAAATAAAGCTATTTCTAAACAATTGTATACATTGGAATATGTAACAAGGCCTCATAAAGCCAAAACATATGTAAATAGTATTTTGATGGAATTGTTTTGAATTGATCACACCAGTGTTTAATTGATGCTCTCTAAGAGATATTCATTTGATAGCTGTGTTTACTGTTTGGTGGGGGAAAAAAACTGTTTTGAGAAGAATTTGTGTAGTTTTGACAAAATGATTAGCTCTTCTCAGGTTTGTGTTTAGAGTTTTGAGAAATTTAGCTATAGTTTCAGAAAACGTGTTTAAACTATTGAGAAAAACTGTAACGAGTCACATCTAAATACTTCTACTACTACATGGGTTCCTCTCTCAGTAGAGTTGTCTTATTAGGAATCAGTCAGAAGTTTAGACAGAGGTGGTTACCGAGCAGGAAGCTTCATCGGACAGTGTCTCCAGCCACCAGGGTTAAGTCAGGTGTCCCTTTGTCATCACTGCAGTGCAGACGCACTTGGACATCAGAAGTCTGACAAATAGGGGTGACTTTGTGTGTGTGTGTGTAGCTTAAATGAATGGAAAAGAGAGAAATGGGAACAGAAAGTAAACGGAAAGATGACGAGGACAACAAAATTGTTTTTTGTATGTCTGCGAGTGCATCATCATGCCAGCCTGTTTTTTTCTCTATTTTCTCTATTTGTGTGTGTGTGCATGCATGTATGTGAATGCTTGTGCGCGTGTCAATGTTTGTCTGTCAATGCGCAGTGTGTGTTTGTGTAAACAACAAAGCTACAATGGATTGAAAATGAAAAAAATACTAGATATCAAAAAAAAAGAGTATGCTGTAGAGGACATAAAAGAACATGGAGAGGTCAAGAACATGGAGAGGTCAAGAAATGGAGAGAGAGAGAGAGAGAGAGAGAGAGAGAGAGAGAGAGAGAGAGAGAGAGAGAGAGAGAGAGAGAGAGAGAGAGAGAGAGAAAAAACAACAACACTTTTCATCGAGAGTTTCTTATACTACACCATTCTTATACTTTTCTCACTGTAGTATGGTGCTGGTCACTGTTGGGCTAGCCCATGGCCATGTAGCACAAGGCCCTAGTTCAATGCTTTCTCTCCCCATGAAAAATGCTGACTTATAAATAAGCCAACAGGCTAATTTGAAGCACACTTAAGCACATGAAGAAGCTGTACCCTTCGATTTCCATTAATTTAATTTAATGTTATCTTAATCACCATGGATTTATGATGGAACTCTCCAGAGATGCTAAACATTAACAAGCTGCATTTAGATCAAAGACGGATAAAAAAGACGAATTCCGATCTGAAAACATTTCAAGCTCACAGGTCGAGTTGTGCATGGAGTTCCTCACAAAGAGGTTTATGGTTCAAAGAATGCATAAGTCCACCCCTTCTCGCAATGGAACAGCCATTACACACACCCACACACACACACACACTCACACACCCACACACCCACACCGCAAATCGCCAACCCCCTACCCAGCCAACCGACCCCCCCATTAATACGAATGCCTGTTCTATATGGAAGAGCGGGTGTTGTTCTGGTAGATTGACCGTGTTAGCGCCCATTTGTCCGGGACACGGCGAGCGACAGCTTCAGTTGCCGGTGCAGACGGAGTGGTGGCTGATGGATGCCTGGGCGTAATCTGCGATGCGGGGCAATTACTCACAGAGGCTGGCCCCCGGAGGCCATGTTGGAGCCCATCGATAGAGATAAGGCTGATGTGCGCTCTGTCAGTGCAATATAACTAAGGGGGAGGAACAGCGGGAGGAGCTGTCTGAGTTTGTTGGTTTGTTTTGTCTGTAACATTTTCTGTGCAGCATCAAGCAGTTGAGAGTGTTTAAAAAAAAATTAGAAACTTTTTCTGCATTCATTTTGAATTAAACATTTATATAATGTAAACAAGCATTTTTGGTCTATATTAGATTTATTTATTTTTATTTTTTAATTTAACCTTTATTTAACCAGGAGAAGTCTCATTGAGATTATCAATCTCTTAAATCTCTTTTACAAGAGAGACACAGATGACAAGACAGGATGTCATCCCAAGATGACATCCCATAGCACATAGTTGCTCATTTTGGGGCCAGCTGTGAATATCTTTTCGATAACCTCCATCACCAGTCCTTTTCAGTTCGTTCACTAACATACCAGTATGCAAAGGTTGCTTCAAAGCTGGGCAAATGTAATGATTACAAATGTATCCTCTCATACCAGGGTCAGCTTTCAAACGTGTGCATGTAGGCGTTACTGTTTATAGCATACAGTATGCAATCCCTATTAACCATGCACGCGTCAAACGGGGGAAGTGCTTGAGTGTGTGCAGATTGTGTGTGTGTGTGTGTGTGTGTGTGTGTGTGTGTGTGTGTGTGTGTGTACACTTTGCCTTGAAAAAAAACAAACTACTACCATTAGTAAAGAATGTACGACAATCCCCACGAGGTCGCCTCAGATGCATTATTCAGCAAAAAGCAGGAAAACTTTTCAAATTCTGATCCCCAGTTTTGCTTGTTTGTGTGTGTGCTGCAAAGAGCGGGACACGCACTGAGAGGAAGGAGCACAAGGGGTGTTTGATCAAACTGGAAAACCTACATAATTCAGGTTATTAATTCATGAATGTATCCATGGTTAAATAAAGCACAGCAGTGTCGCTTTGTGACTTCTCCCAGCTGCCCTGTGTCACAAGAAGCACTGTACTTTCCACGTTTCTATTATATCTCTCCAAAGCAGCGGAATTATGAAATTAGAAAAAGCATCTAAGATCCATGCTTTCAGTGGTGAGTTTACCCAGAAAGACCAATCTTGTGATATTGCTTTTTGGAGAATGGAGGGATTATCCAAGTCCAAAGAAAGACTAATTTCATGCTTCTCAATTCCACCAATTATTGGAAATCTGACAGATATTTTTTTTGTGTTAGTCTAGAGAAAGTGTATTGAATGTTCATGCTTCATACCTTGTCTATAAACACTTTCCTTGAGCTCCTTTATGTCACTCTCCAACCAATCCTACTCAACAGCTCTATTTGGACGAAATGTTCCACATTTCCTTTTCCTTTTCATCCAGCTTGATACGACCGCAGACCTGATATTGTCTAGATTAGAAGACAATTTACATCCCGTTGACATTTAGCCATTTAGCCAACGCTTTTATCCAAAGTCACTTACGACTGAGTCTGAGAACAATCATAGCGTACAATCAAAAATGACGCAGAATGCTGCTCAATATGCGCTGTGAGTTATTCACACCGTGGACAAATTGCCAGAGGAGGAGGGATAGAAAACTGAAGACGAGAGAGAATTAGAGAGAAACAAAAAAAAGAACAGCATTGCCAAATCCCTGCATTATTTATTCACGGAAGGCCAAGTGGGTAAGTACCAGTCCTGGTTTCCAAGTGTTGCTCTGTTTGGAGTGGGAGTCAGGGATAAGCCAATAGGGATGCTCACACATACAGCTCCGGAAGGGCTTTCGCTCTTCTGTAGGCGCGCTATTGGCCAGCTGTTGAGGTAACAGAAGCTCTTTTTTCAAATATTATTAACATAATTGGAGTAATATCATTAATAACACAGCATCTGGCTACCATGAGTTTTGTATAGGCCTAAACATCGACATATTCTATTGTAGGCAGTTATTCTGCATTACCCAAGACTCAAGAAACAATAATTAGAAAGCTACTATATTATGTCCTGCCAAGGTCATATTAGTAATTATAATTTCCATTTTTTTAAATAAAACAAAGTTTACTGTGACTAACAATAATTGGTGGGTTTGTACTTTAATTGCCAAGGTTTCATAGGGTGAATTGTTAAGCCCCTTCCTCCGGTCAGCAGGTGAAATTGACAGTATAGATAATAATAACTAGCCTTGAGACCAATTCAAAGAAATGATAAATCCCTGGACCGATCAGATACTGTTTAAAGGCAATAGCACAGAAAAAAATAAATAATAATAATTTAAAATGATTTGTTTGTATCATAATTACGTCAATGAAATTAATTGCAATATGTGTCCCTTGTTGAAAGCTCGAACATGTAATCATAATGTGATTTTAACCTTAGTCTAAAGCAAAAATATACACTATTATCATTCTGAATCCCACCACCAAGTCTGGGCCAGGAAGGAAGAAGAGTTTGTTGGTGAGGGTGAACCTGTATCAGCACGGCCAGCTCAGAGATTGGCATTCTATCATAAATCTCATTTCAGGAATTGTTGCTGTCAGAGAGCATCTCCAGTCCGAGCAAAAAAGTGTCATTGGTTGCAGTCAGCCGGTGATCACAAATAAGACAGAGGCATAAATACATCATATATCGCTGTCAAACACAGTGAGTATCACAACATCACAGTCCCAGGTACCAAAGTCAGATTGAAGAGCAAAGGCATTAAATGAACTCCCATTGCATGCAATGAAATGACCGCAAAGATTATTCTCGCATGGGTAAATCTGGGAGATAGCAAACCAAACAATATGATAATAAGTTATCCTTCCGTATCAACTCTAATCCCTTGTTTATTTTAATCATTTGCAGACAAAAAGGCAAATCCTCTTTTGTGTGCTCATGTGTATGTAGGTGTGCAGTGCGCTTGTGTATGTAGGTGTGTGTGTGTGTGTGTGTGTGTGTGTGTGTGTGTGTGTGTGTGTGTGTGTGTGTGTGTGTGTGTGTGTGTGTGTGTGTGTGTGTGTGTGTGTGTGTGTGTGAGAGTGTGTAGGCATGGTTACGTATGTCTGTGTCGTCATCCACATTGGTGTCATAAAGTCCTGGAATACCAGCCATAAAAGATGGCAGAACTCGGTTCCTTGTCCTGTACCTTGGCAGCCTTCATTGCTCCCAAACTTACACCATGACATGATGCCACCTGCCCAGGAGCTGTGCCAATATATTTTCTTCCAAACTGTAAGGAAGTGTCCTATGTGAACTGTGACAGTCAGGTGAGGAATGGCCTGTTTACAAAGTAGTTCTACCACCCACTCATTGAAGGGGGAAACAAATCTAAACCTGCAGCCCACCAACGAGATACGAGGTCTGGAGGTCTGTGTGCACTTTCACGCACACACAATCTCACCTCCACAAAATAATTGCCGGTAATACGAAAACTAAATATCCACCTTGCCATTGTGTTTATTTTGTCCAGGAATGGACTCTGAATACAGGATTCACTCATGCTTCAATGTTTTACGGTGAATGTCAACAACACCGCACAATCACTATCATCATACAAAGATTTACATCAGTCACTCAAGCTAGGGAGTGCAGCTAATAGAAAATACCACTCTGGAATAGTATTTTTTAGCTGGAAGCTACATACTTCTCCTATTTGACAGAGAATATACTCTGTTGTGTATAAAACATATGCTCCTCTGAGTATTCTCTGTGAATTACTGTTCTTTTAGCTTGTTGTTCAGTCTGTTTCAGGTAAAACCATTCATTAGCCAGACTTATCTGCAGAGAGAATCAGAACTTGAACTAGAGAGATGAGGGTGGTCTCACGAAGCGGACATTACGATAATAACCGGGATCGCTCCTCGATGTTGCGAGAGTCATAAAATCATTGAGGGACTTTACTTTAGACGCCAGCGATGGTAGTGCTGGTGGTAATCACATAAACATGCATTATATATTTGATGTACACAGTATCTTTTGGAAGCATGTTGCTTACACTCCCCACTACTGCCAATAGGGCTGTACAATTAATAGCACATTGAAATAGCGAGTTGGGGACTAAAATGGGCTAATCGCGAAAGTTAAATTCGTTTTTAACATTAGAGACAAAAATGTGTAAAACAGTAATAAATCAGATTTAGTATGACTGCTACATTAATATCTAATGGCAAATCGTTACACCTTATTTTTTAGTAGGCGGTACAGAATATTACTTGAATCCATAATCTGTTAATCACAATGAATTATTGTGATCACAATACTTGGCAACAAAACAGCAATTATTTTGTTCATAATCGTGCTTACTGGAAACACCTTGCAACTGATGTCTCATAGTTTCACACCAACATAGACTGCAGAGTCAACGGTTCCAGGCCACCAACAGCACCCTGGGGGCAGTCAGGGGCATTGGG
Source organism: Gadus chalcogrammus (assembly GCF_026213295.1). Lineage (NCBI taxonomy): Eukaryota > Metazoa > Chordata > Actinopteri > Gadiformes > Gadidae > Gadus > Gadus chalcogrammus. The sequence continues at coordinate 13,361,449 of NC_079424.1, forward strand.
TCTCTTGCTCAAGGACAACCTCTCCTCCCCAGGGATCAACCTCCCCAGTTACCCTCTGACCCCCTCTGCTCTATCTCTTAGTTATAAGACTGTGTGTGTGTGTGTGTGTGTGTGTTGTGTGTTGTGTGTGTGTGTGTGTGTGTGTGTGCCTGCAGTGTGTGCATGCGCGGGTTTAGGCAGTAATAAAGGGCACTGGTCTTTGTGAGGTCCCCTGACAGGTCCAGATCAATTAGCTCATCTAATAAGTCTCCTCCCCGTTAGCCTAGCAACCTCTTCTGTTGAAGAGGCTGCTGTATCCGTCATCTTTACAGCCTCAACACTGCCATCTATCACCTCATGACCCACCACCACCCCGTCACAGTCTGTACTGCTCTCTCCCACTGTCTACCTTATTCTCCCTCACTCTGTGAGTGCCTCGCCCTCCCTTGACATCACACTGCATCCCAACTTGGTGAATAAGAATCATTGTTTCCACTACGGAGCACTTGATTTAAAATAATTCACAGTAATATAATAGGTGTGTGTGTATGTGTTTTTTGTGTGTGTGTGCATGTGTGTGTGTGTCTGAGTGTGATTGCATGGGTGACCATGTGTGTGTGTGTGTGTGTGTGTGTGTGTGTGTGTGTGTGTGTGTGTGTGTGTGTGTGTGTGTGTGTGTGTGTGTGTGTGTGTGTGTGTGTGTGTACGTGCGCAAGCATGTGTGTGATTGTATACGTGTGTATGTGTTCCTGTGTTTGTGCATGGTTGAAACTGTGTGTGATTGGATGCATTGGTGTGTGTGTGTGTGTGTGTGTGTGTGTGTGTGTGTGTGTGTGTGTGTGTGTGTGTGTGTGTGTGTGTGTGTGTGTGTGTGTGTGTGTGTGTGTGTGTGTGTGTGTTTGAATGCTTTCATTGGTGTGTGTGTGTGGTTGTGTGTGCGACGATGTGTGTGTGTGTGTGTGTGTGTGAGATCAGGCGTGTGTGTCATGCTGCCAGCCTGAAACGATGGCGGGGATCGCAGGAGCTCCTCACGATGCGTTCAGCTCAATTTCGTAAATAACAATGAGCCTTCAATGGCGTCATGCTCCTCTACACACTCGTTGGACCACAGCCGCTTAAGAAGCTTAGCTAAAAAGAGCAATGAATATAATGCCACATTTTAGTCCCATTTGTAGTCGTTTACATCAGTATATTAAAAAGGCCATTGATAAGATATTGATATGCTACAGATATGCTACAGATATGACACACGCTGTCATTCAAAGTTACATTTTACGTTAATCATGTTTACTTAAACCATGTCCTGGAGTAATTTGATCAAACGCAATCAGAGAAGGACACACGAGATCCAGGCACACTCAAACGTCTGGCATGTTGAAGTGCTGAGATAAACTTGTTGTTATCGGTTACCTTTCATAACTGTTGGGATCGCTGGGAAAACCATTACCGTGAACAATTAAACCTCTTGACAACATCTACTCCATTGCTTCGATCTGAATAAATGTAATGAAAGATTCATGATGCTGCCGTGTATCATGAATAAAGAGGGATTAGAGTTGTTAATAAGGTAATCCACTGATACCAAGATGCCACGGTCTCTAAGAAGAGAAACCTCTCACGTAAGCAAAAATAGGGCAAGTTCAATGATAAGCCGTTTGCCTGCACACTGCACACCATTGTGTCCTCCGAGCTAATTTGCCTCTGAGGCTCCGCTCTCACACATCCAATGTGGGGCCTAAATTGTGTCAGGCCAGATCTATTATCCGACCCTAGGGTCAATAAAGGTCATGGTTCCTTCCCCTTGGAGGTCGCGCCACCTTGGCTCAATGTATTATGGAGTGCCGTCTAATTGGAAAATTAAAGCCATTGATTGGCAATTGGGACCAGAGGCCATTCTCACAGGTTTTTTCCGAGCACCAATTAAAGTAGAATAAATAGCACAAAAAATAAAACAAGGCATACTTGGAAACAATCTCACATACGTGTACGCACACACAAAAACACACAGACACACAGAAACACAAATAGAAAACCCAGGGGCGTAAACTTTAACCTCGACCAAGGTCAGTCAGCAATATTCAGGCTGTAAGAGAAAGAACAGTAGCCTCTCGGTCACAAATCATATTCTCTCGTATTAAGCACACAGCCCACCCCACACTGCTGAGAATAGTATTTAATTTGTTCCCATCGCCTGCGGGCCGTAGGGGGCTCGAACAGAACAAATATGAAGACAGGTTAGGAATGTTTTCATAAATCAAGTTGATTTGTGAAATATATTAGCTGTAAAGAATTGCCCAACGTAACTGGTTATTCTTTGAGAGTGAAGCAAATTACGATAGTAGTCAAATAGACTATGAAAGTACCTCGCTGTGATCAAGCTGTGTTCTATATGAGATTGCTTTATTAATCAAGTGTTATTAGTTATTATAATAATAATAATGGTATTAAATACCCAAATATCATGTCGCTAAAAAATGAAGGATGTAAATTAGCTTCACTAGAACGATGTAATGAATCTTGGCAACACGTTGGGGATGAATTGAGCGGCAGAGCTAGACAATATATATCAGGAAAAAAACATCTGACCAAACAAGAGTTTAATTTAATCCAATGAAGTTTGTTTTTCTTTTCACGGTGCCACATGGGTTAAATGTCCGCAGGAAGTAAGTGAAGAATAATTATTAAATAAGGTTGTGTATTCATATTCATACATCTGTCCTAGTCACTTCCCCACCTCGATGAAAGGGGAAACAGGGAAAATAAGATGCCATTAGGATCAACATTTTCATCCCCCTGCGATCACAAAATAATGAACCCAACTAAACCCATAGTTCATTATAGTCCAACGTGGTTTGCCTTTAGCGCACATGCAGTGGCACGCATCCAAGTTTCCAGAATGCGTCCTATTGGCGCATCAAGTGGCTGCGGTCGCCGGAAACGCATCCCCATGCATGCAAAGGCGATCTGGTCCTTCTACTAAAACACACGCATTGGAGTCATTTAGAAATCAATTAATGCTCAGTAAATCCTTACATTGTTGCTGCCTGCAAACCGAAGAGCGCGAGCGAAAATTACTTTCATTATATTTTATTAATAAAAAATGTAGGCGTGGGTAGCATATGTTTTGGCCAATAAAATCTATAGATAAAATCACGCGTAAATGGTTAGGGCAGACTACTATTTGGATTTCGAAGAGCAGTTCATTAGTGCATTCATGGCAGCCTGTGTAGAAATGCAGATTGAGACAGTCAGATATCTGATATATACTAAACCTTTTCAAATGATCAAATAAACCCAACCTTGGTCACGAGCGGGTAACACTCATCCTCGGCGACTCTGTCGCGTAAACGGCGACATGTCGCAACAAGTTACATTGTTAAGGCGTTCTTCAATGGCAAATTAATGAATGCACAGATGTAGTGATTCCAGGGGCTGGGGGAGGGGGGGTTACAAAGTGCGAAGAAGCTCATCATAAACGCACTGTATAACCCCGGGTTCCCTCATTCACTCATTCCTAGTGTGCCCAATGCTCCCACACGCGATAACCGCCACAGCGTCAAACGGAAACCCAGTAGTGGGTGAAGTTGAAGGCTACGCGGAGGTTCAGTGCGAGCAGAGCCACCGGGAACTTTCCCCCCTTCAAACAAAATTGCAAAAAAGATCCAAAGTCTTACCTTTTGCTATCGATTGCCGGAAAAAAACGTCGTTACGCGGACAAGTTTGGTCAAGGGGGACGTGTGTGTCTGGCTTATTCGACCTGTGGTCTCCCAAAAATTGTATACGATTCCTTTTAACGTTGAGCAGCTGGAGCGATGAGGCAGACTGCGTGTCTTGTGTGGAGCCACGCGCTGCTCTTTGGCGCCTCTGTTCTGGGCGCTGCGCGAGTAACGGCATGGAACGTCCCTAGTGGCGACGCGAGGAACTGCCGTGTGATCATTAATCTGTGATCAGAGGGAATAATAGTAATGGAGAAGAGTGGATGATATAATACATAGCTTCTCGTGTCGTGTATACACATATTGGAGTGAGAAATATGTATCCAAAACCGAGATTAGAGTTCTGATTTATGTATTGAAAGTTATATTTACACAGTGTGTGACAATAGTAGGTCCTAGACGTCCAAAGGGCTATTATATAGCACACAAGGCATATACATATACACAGACAAACTGCTTGTGTGTGAGTGAATGACGTCTGAACCTCTAACAATCCAAAATGTAATAACAAAATGTAATAATAATTATTTGAGAGAATAAAAGCATGCATATAGGTGAATAGCACATTGCCTTATGAGATGCTTCACAAAAACAAGTTACAGAGCGCAGATAAACACCTAAAGAAAAAAATTGTCCCAGGTAAAAGTGAATGCATAAATTAATCAATTCCCAGCATGATAATGTATAATTATAATCATTATGATACTCCTACCCTTTGGAGGCAGCACTGTTGCTTAGCTTTAGTGTTAGTCGAGAAAAGAAAAAAATGATGATGGACGGAAAAAGAGTGTGTTGGGGCTGGTCTTGCGTGGAGGCTAAACTGCTGATTGCCAATGCGTTTCAGCACTCAAGAGCAGAAAAAGGCCCCGCATTATGATTTAACCTGAATATGTGTTAAAGGCAGAGGGGGAAATGTTGGAAGCTGGCAGTTTGAGGCTTGACTATGTGTTACTGAATGCCTTGAGTGGTACCCCTGATAATTACAGCAGAAAAGTGTGCGTGCATGCATGCATGCGTGCATGTGTTCGTGCTTGTGTTTATTTGAATACATATAAGCACGTTATGTATGGAAAGGAGAGATAAGGTGGGTAGTGGCAGAGGCAGTGTGCACACATTATTAGGACGTGTTGGAAAATGAACTCAGCCAGCCCGGATTAGAGGGGAAGGGGGCACGGAGGTGTCACCAGGGATCTGTGTGTGTGTGTGTGTGTGTGTGTGTGTGTGTGTGTGTGTGTGTGTGTGTGTGTGTGTGTGTGTGTGTGTGTGTGTGTGTGTGTGTGTGTGTGTGTGTGTGTGTGTGTGTGTGTGTGTGTGTGCATGTACGTGTGCTGTGCGTGTGTGTGTTTGATATAGAGGGAAATCAGAGAGAAAAAATGTATGAATTTGCTCAATCCACCTATCAAAGTCATTGGACTTTTGACTGGCAGACCCTTGGGTCAATTAGATAAGAGCCCACAATTACGGCAAAAAAACCTGCATGTAGCATATGTGAATACAATGTCCTGCTGGTACACACATTTATGCCTCAAGATATCAGAGATTTTTCTTTTGTTATTGTTCTTAAGAAGCTTTATAAACAATAT
>NC_079424.1:13371726-13434226 GCF_026213295.1 Gadus chalcogrammus
CCCGCCTTCCTCCTCTGGACGGGATGTCGGATGACGATCGGTCATTGACAGCGTTGCCACGGCGCCCCTTGGTCTGACACGAGTGGACGACCCTGATGGATCGAGCATTGCACAAAGCAGATGAGGCGGAGGTATTTTTTGTATGTACGTATAGTTCCAACCTCAGCACTGAATAAACAGCTATAGCGTCCAACGCGTTCCCGAAAGGAATGGAAAGATAGGGCGGGGGGAGGGGGGGGGGGGAGAGAGTGAGGAAGAGACAGAGAGAGATGGAGGTGACAGAATTATGGTTTATATGGATTTATATTAATGTGAATTAATTAATACACCCAATGATGTTTGTGGTGGTATTCCTTACTGCATAGCTTACTGACTAATCGCACACACTTTCCACAGGCCCGAAGGGGGAAGTGGGATATTTCAACATTACCTAATTCATACATATTTTTCTTTTGAAGCCAAAAAAAGACTTGTTGCTGCAACCTTTTTGTCTGTGTTGGACTATGGTGATGTTTTATATATGAATGCATCTTCAAAATGCCTACAGTCTTTGGACACGGCCTATCACGGAGCACTGAGATTTGTTACTAATTTTAGGACCCTCAGGCACCACTGCTCTTTGTATGGTCGAGTTGGATGGTCGGCCCTGTCCACCCGCAGACTCCATCATTGGCATATCCTAATTTATAAGACTATCCTCTGTGTTCTTCCTGCATACCTGCAGAAGTATGTAATCCAGAAAAGCACAGGAGCTTATCAGCTCCGCTCTGAGGACTTGTTTTACTGACTGTGCCTAGAGTCCGTACTGAACTGGGGAAAAGGGCATTTAGTTATGCGGCTCCTTTTTCATGGAACCAGCTGCAAAATGCGTTAATACTTAAGGAGCTGGTTTCTATAAACAGGTTTAAATCCTTTCTTAATGATGTTGAAGCTGGCTCTTCTGTCTGTACAGGCTTTGTTTGATGATGTTCTGACTGTGACTCTATATGTTCAGTGTGGTTTTTTAAATGATTGTCTGTAACTGTGGAACTGTGCTGCTGCCTGTCTTGGCCAGGACTCTCTTGTAAAATAGATTTTTAATCTCAATGAGACTTCTCCTTGTTGAATAAAGGTTAAATAAAAAAATAAAAAAATACAACACAAGGCCGTGTTTGTGAAGAATGTTAAAGAAAAACTTTTATTTTTATTCCTGAGAAATATATCCACGGGTAACTGCTGAATATGGAAACACTGAGCCCCGAGTCCAGAACAATGCCTGTTCTTTTTTAACCTTTTACATAATGTCTTATTTTCACCTTCAAGATGCTTTTATCCACAAAAAAGGTCTGTCCTTAAATGATATTACACAAACCCTGTTTTCAGACCAGGATGCATTACCATGGAATCCCATATATGTGAGAGAAAACATTTGCCTAGCAATTTTTTTATTCATATTTCTTTCAATTTCATTTTATTTCCAATGAGTCATGCCTCAGTATTATATTGCAATTACAGTTAAGTTGCACCTCTAGTAGTCAATCATGAAGTGTAATCCTCTGACAGTGATGATTGATTTGATTTTCAGAAGCCTCCTCTCACGCAAATGTGCCCTCCATAAAAAATATTTTAATTTCTTCTATTAATTAGGAGAAATAGAATCGTCACAGATAAATGGAAATGTCCACAGCTATATTTATGAACATTATGAAGCTGTTATTTTCCATTTTGTCCAACACCAACACTCCACTATCAGAGGCCTTCATTTTGTGGAGAAAAAAATATTACAAATTAAAAACTAATGTTTGGAAAAACACATTTCAGCCAGTTGATCCAAACCCCACATTTCCTTCAGTTTTATCTTTTGAATAATGTTACTGACAAAATACCGCTGGTTCAGGTAATGTTGCATGCAGTGTAGTTAAATGTTAACAGTGTAGTTAAAATAAGTGTGTGTGTGTGTGTGTGGGGGGGGGGGGGGGTTGTGTGTGAGTGTATGTGTGTGTGTGTGTGTGTGTGTGTGTGTGTGTGTGTGTGTGTGTGTGTGTGTGTGTGTGTGTGTGTGTGTGTGTGCGCACGCGTGCGTGTGTGTGTGCGTGCGTGTATGTGTCTGCGCGCGTGTGTGTATGCGCACACACATAACACCCATTACCAACCCTTGTCCATAACTGGCAGGTTGCAACATTAATGTTGATGGCAGTGATTCAAGAATATGCTGACCTCACCGCAATCTCCACTAGATCAATACGGATGACGTGTATGTAAATGCTACGTCATTAAATATCTCTGGTTTGTTTAGTGTCTGGGGTTTTGGGGAAATAGGTGTCTGAGCTGATCTGAAAAAAGGTATATAAAAATAAAACTTGAGCATAAACCATAATCATGCAGCCCCTCCCTCTCACCATTGTTTTTTCTCATTTATGCTGACTTTGGATTATAGCAGGTGTCGTGTCTGTTTCAGACAGACTCATGCATTACTTTTAATGGATTCCATAGGGGAGACAGAGTAGATTAAAACCCTATTGTATGGCACTGGGGCCACAACGTGGAATGTAAATGTGCTGCTGTTGTTGCACTCACTGCCGCCCCCCCTGCACCCCCGTCCGCGCAATAAGTGCACGCGTGGCACTGCATCTTATTAACGTCTTCATCTGTGGGTCTGGAAAATAGGAATAAAACGCATGAGCACATTCAATCAGAAAGCTCTTCAATATCCCCCAAGCCCAAACATTAGCCACCGATGCAGTGTGCATATTAATATTCACGGCGCGCTAATGCGTTTGACCCTGGGTTCACTGCTCTCGATTTAGGCAGTGTTTGAAGCTCCCTTGATCCAATGTTTGAACCTAAAACGGAGAAGAAAGGGCTCAGACTGTGGCAAAAAGCAACAATGGGTGTTAAGTGGCAATGGCGAAGATTCCTCGGAAACCAGAAAACATCTTATGAAAGGTAATGGACCCTAAAATAAATGTTTAAAACCTCAGAAATACACATCTCAGACCAAACTCATTGTCTTCATATTGAACTTTAAGGTACCGGTACTCACCATACAGCAACATATACATAGGTAGTTTAATTTTCCAAACTGCGTTATTGCCTAACTTATTACCCCATTCCGCTGGCTGTCTGGCTCCGCTTTAAACACAAAAACCCAAGAACACCCAGACACTGAGGTTGCAGAAGAAGAAAACAGAAGAAACAAAGAGAAAGGCGCTTCCTAAGCGCCGACTGCTGAGTCATCTCTTTGCTTCCTCACACACACACACACACACACACACACACACACACACACACACACACACACACACACACACACACACACACACACACACACACACACACACACACACACACACACACACACAACCTAAAAGAAGGCCTCTCATTGCATCGCACACACAACATCCACATGCTTGATAGGAGACCTGTCTTTGTGGGAATCTGGATAGATAAAGTCATTCATCTTGTTCTGTCATATACGTATTATGGTTTATGCACACACACACAACAATGTTCTCCACTCACTAAGGCCGCCACGAAGAGAGAGTAGAGGAAGAATTCTTTGTCGTACGTGTACGCCTGACGAGAAGATAGGTGATGCTAAATCAATATTAAATTTCCCCCATGAACAGAATATTGTGACTGTAGATTTATGTTTAATCCTGTTAAAACTATTACATAGTTTTCTTAAAGTGTGATGGTAATAATGGTAGTAAACAAAATTATGTTGTGATAGATTGTCATCATAAGGTTGATTGTTTTCTGTTGGCGGGGATTTGGCATTAATTATCCACCGATCTGATTGGCCAACAATATCATAAGTTTGAAACAATTCTATAATGATATTCAGTGAGTGGGACATTAATTGTTAATCTTGTGGAAGGCATATTTTGGGATGACACAATGCACTTGCAACGTGATTTCTTCAAACAATGTCAAAATGAGAAATGGGCCCAAACTGAGACTACATTTATAATCTGCCATTGTATTCGGATAACCCCTACCATGTAATACTGGGGGGCAATAGGCAATGCAATAAGACAGAGTCAATGTTATATTTAAACACTGCCCATTTACTTGTTGCAGGGAAACCAAAAATATTACCTATATTATTAATTAATGTTTTTATATATATTGTATATCAAGTTTTTTCTTCATTTTTTTAAGATATTTTTGATGAGTTATTGCTACTTGCTTTTAAACTACGACTTTTGATGGAGAGACACCAGCAAAACTAACATTATAACTTTAAACACAAAAATAAGATATTTAATCCCTAGGAAGACCGACAATTGTTGGCCACTGTCGTTGGCCACTTGTCGTTGGCCACTGGGAGCAGTTGAAATACCATTCCAAACAATTACATGCACATGCATTTAAACATAAGTCCGACTGCCAAATTAGCTTCTGTAAACTTAAAAAATCAGGCCTCACATGCCGATCCATTAGGTCTCCCAATTGTACCAACAGTAGTTAGTTCGATTATATAATCTTTCTGCTACATAGCGCATGTTTCTGTCCGGCTTTGGCAATCACAAAATAATTCCCATTAGCCCGATTCCCTTTCCTCTTTATGCCTACTGAACATGTTTTTCTTTCGCAGTAAACAACAAGCAGCAATCATTCGATATTTCTGCGAATATGGGCAGGCGGCATGGGAAAAGAAACACAGCTCTGAGGCTGCATACCCCGGCAACGGTTATTAATTCAATTTAGTTGCGCTCTTAATTTCTGGTAAATGTATTCTGCTGACTGATCTGCTTTTGTAATGGCCTAATAGTGTGCCACTACAATGCTCACTGGCCTGAAATGGATAGAGATGGGGGACATATTGATTCAGAAGGCTTCTTCTTTGAGCCCAACGATCAAATAAAGAGATTCCATTGGCTTTCTCGTTTTCTTAGAAGAATGCTTTAACATAAATGCATGCAGATAAATAAAATGATTTGAGTGAAAGGCAGACAGCTCTTAGGTAATGGTTGTATTTCGATGGTTATGAATTAAGAAATGCATGTCACTAAGAGAATTCCCTATACTCAGTTCCACCCAAGCACTAGAAGTAATACATGCTGCCGAATGCAAGATGACGGAGAAACAGAGCGTCCTCGGCCAGCCGGTCATCAGGTTAAGATGCACTAGAAAAAAGCTAAACAGAAATGTCAAAATATTGTTCGGCAGAAGGTACAATGGTTACCTGTACACGAGCCGAGACACCTTGATACCAACACAGCATTTTCCATGCGAGCTATGTGAATGACATTTCTCAGGTCGTGCTCTCTTTGACTCCCCGGGCCCCTGCATCAGAAGGGACGCCCATACGCTTTAAGCAGCTCGGGCATCACACACACTACATCTCAGACTGTGTCGGGGAGATGGAGAGGGGCCATTAAAAGGGAGCACTTTTGGGTTCGTCGTTCACACCCTCCCACACACTCTGTTCTCCTTCTAGGCTGACAGCAGTGTAGTTACTGTCTGTCTGCGGAGAACAAAAAAAAAACTCACTGTTCGTAGCGCTATTTCATTTCACATTACATATTTTCCTTTTTTAATACTATGTCCTTAGTCTCTTTCAGATGTTTTTTTTTTTTTTTTGTTGTTGTTGTTGTTGTTGTGGGCACAGGGGAGTGAAATAGGTTTGATAGTGGGGGTGCAAATTATAGATCTACAAAAGCTACAATTTTGAACCACATGTAGTTCCATAAAGGACAGTGTGGATCCTTTATGCACTGCATACACAAAAAAACAGAAAGGATATTGTTATGTCTTGTCTTCAGACCGTCTTTCAGAAGCGTGACGCCTAGGAGCAATCTTTTTTTTGAAAATCGAACTGGAATGCATATAGGTCATTCATATACAAATGAGCATGAAGACCTATGGACAGAAATACTCCATAACTGTTGTTGCATTAAAGTGGTTGCTTTGGCTATATTCTTAAAGCGGGTTTGTCCCCATTATTCCTGCTTTAAGACACAGACACATTCACAACCACACACACAATCACAGGGTTTACTGTACGAAATAAAAAGTATAGAAGAAACCAAACTTTCAAAATCAATTTTAAGTGAAACTGGCCATTATGACCTATGACCTGGGATAATCATGGGTCTGAACTTCAGTTGGTCTATTGAAACATGGACGGTTCTGAACTGCATAAACAATTGAAGGTAAGGTGGCGTCGACAGATAAACCTTAAACAGTAAGGGCCCTATTTTAACGGTCTGAAACGCAAGTGAGAAGTGCCAAGCGCAAGTAGCTTTGTGGGCGGTTCTATGGCGATGTCGCAGGTTTACCGGCGCAAAAAATGACTCTTGCGCCCGGCACAAATCTAAAAAGGGTTTGTCTGAAGTAGCCTAATTACCCGTAGGTGTGGTTTGGGCATAACGTGCAATCAACCAATGAGAGTGCCAGCTCCCATCCCCTTTAAGAGCCATTTGAATCTGACAAGTTGATATTTTCACAGCGTGTCTGCAGTCTCCGATGAGACAGATGCACATGAATTTCAAACTTCAAATGGCTCAGTTTATGGCCAAATAATATGGCCTTATTCACACATGGAATAAGGTTTTCTTCCACAACTTCAGAAATACTGAGTCCTCAAATAAATGTCGGCAAAGAAAACTTATATGATATAACATGATGTGCGGTAACTGTGGTTCTATTTAATGATATACACATTACATTATAAACATAATTTCTTATCAGTATTATATGCATTATCGCTATCGACTTGTGTTCCTAATATGCACGTGTCCCCCCGTTAATATGCATTGCCATGGACTGTATTATGCATTACGTGTTTAGTTTGCGTGTGTTTAAACAGATGGAAGAAAACCCGCACGCCCGGCCCGCATTCATTAATTATTTTACACATACACACACGCGCGCGCGCCCGCATTCATTTATTCATTTTAACACTCACTCGCAGTAAAACAATGTTTTCTCACGATCAAATACTCATCAATCCTAAAAGTTATGGGCATGTACACGATGTCTGTGTCAAGAAATTATGTGTTTGCTGTACGGTGTTTGCAGATGCATTGATTTAATATTACAACTTATTAGTGCTGTATCAGCTGTTCTTTCCCAAATAATTTACCAAGAACGTGTGGCTAGGTAGATGAGAGAAGCAAAGTGTATGTGCGAGGTGCACAAGCAATATTATGCATGTGCCCTTAAAATAGCATCTGAACAACGCGCCACTGACATTAAACCAGGTATTTCCTGGTTTGTGGCGCCAGTGGTTTCTGAAACTGCAAAATAGCACCAGGGAATGTTTGCGCCAGAACACGCATCCTCCTTTCGCCGAACCGCCTCTTGGGGCGCAAGATCAATCCCTCATTTACTGACGCGTGGCACAGGAGGGAAAAGAACGCTCTGTGCCAGTTGCAAACTAGCAACGACACATGTGGGCCCTAAGGGCCCTAAGAGTGAGAGAGGAAGTCATTGTGTCGTAGAACAATAAAACATTCTTATTTTTTGCCTCTTATGAATTCTCTTCTTCCCCTACCCATCCTATTTTCCTTCTATAGATTCTTCCTCCTCTCCTCCTCCTAATCTCCATCTCCTCCTCGTCATCTTTTAGTAATCTGCAGAGAGAGTGGGACAACACAGCAGGAACGGATTATGCTCCACTGTAAGTCTGCACACAGCTTTAGAGATTTGTGTGTGATATCGACCATCCACAATAGCAATGAAGCCGTTTGGTCTCACTGACCAGGTCATTATGTCCCGGATACAGGTGAGAATCCAATAATAGTCATCACACAGCAAGGGGAATATATGTTGATGATTGCCTCTGTGATTCGCAGGACTTAAATGGCGTCCAGAGACCAGAGAATGGAACACAAGGGACTCACATAAATAGTACTAGGTAGAAAACGGTGAAGCATCAGAGCTCAACTTGGACACGTGCCGTACAAAGTTTACAGTAAAATGGTCACTCAAAAATCAATGAGTTTTACCCTAAATGGTTAGCGTAGCTGATTTACCATCACTATGCTAACACCCTTAATGGATCAGCTCTTCAAAGCTGCTGTTCGAACAGCAGGACATTGGTCCCTGGTTAGCACATTCATGATTTTTTTCAACTCAAGACACCCTTTAGTGACATATTTCTCTCTAATTGTCATGCATTCATGCAAATTTCTGAATGCTTCATGTTTCATGTTTTCTGCATAATATTTACCCATTGAATGATTATATTTATTTGACCTCAAGGCTCAGGGGATGGAGGTCTCGCTCTCTGTGTGTTACTCTGTCTGTCTATGTCTGTCTGTCTCTGTCTGTCTGTTTGTCTATCTGTCTGTCTTGCATGAAATCAAATCAGGATTCATGTCAGTGCACAATGTTCATATCCAAGATGCTGGTTAGTTCGGCATGACCTGCAGTCAAACACACACACACACACACACACACACACACACACACACACACACACACACACACACACACAAACAAATGCACACACACATACACACACATACACGTTTACCCTACCAACAGGGGACTATCGGTTTTCATCGACCAAGTGTGGACCTCTATTTCTGGTCATTTAAAAAATACAAAATTATGGTAGTTAAAACTGAAGTCATGTTATTGTGGAAAAATATGATCTAGAAAAAACTGTGATTTACATAAATTCACATTCAAAGAACAGACAAAATTTGTGCTTTAAAATATGAAAGATGGTCCCCACTTGGATTGTAAAACATGACAGAAGTCCCCTGTTAAATGGTATGGAGCGACCCTCACACTCCTGCATGGATCTATTCATGAAGTGTGGAAAAGAATAAATGTAATCCTCATCAATAATCATCTTTTAAGATATATTTAGAAGGGTTAAAAAATGGGCGATTAATTTGCAATTTGCACGCCACCCCCGTCTGCGGCACTCCTCCACTAAGTTGGCATACTTGGCACGCTTCCTCTCATTGGCCTCTTCCATGCGCTCCTCCCAGGGAACTGTCAGCTCCAGTAGGACCACCTATTTGGTTGAATCTGAGAACAGAACTATGTCTTGTCTCAGGGTGGTTTCCACGATTTGCTCTGGGAATCTGAGCTGCTTCCCCAGGTCGGCCTTCATCTGCCAGTCCGGTGCGGTTCCAAGGAGTGCCGCTGCCCCCCTTGGCTTGGGCTTAGGCTTCTCCCCTGCTCGAATGAAAGCAATCGACTGCCTTGCTGGTCGGAGAGGCTTGTTCTGGGTGATGCTGGTTTCTGCTATCGCCTTCAGCACCTGGTCGTGGCGCCAAGTGTAGCGTCCTTCTCCCAGGGCTTTGGAGCAACAGCTGAGGATGTGCTCTAGCGTTCCCCTTCTGAGGCACAAAAGACATGATGGTGCATCAACCTTGCCCAAGCAGAAGAGGTTGGATGGGCTGGGCAAGACATCATAGATGGAAACTTGATCCGGTAAGGCTCAGCTTGCCAAAGCTCAGACCAGGAGATCTTGCGGTCCACTGCCTGTTCCCATCTCGTCCATGCGCCTTGCTGTCGCATCCCCACCATCTGGCTAGCACGCAGTTCCTCCACGCCAGTTCTCACTTCCTCTTGGACCAATCGGCGTCTGTCTTTGCCCAGGGCTTTGTCGTAGCGTTTTGATTTGCTTCCCGATAGAAATTTGTGATAAATGACATGTTATTTAGCATCTACACGTTGAGCTGAGTCCAAAGACACCAAGCATGACACTAGCAAATGGTAACATGTATTTTACATGGTACACCTATGGTCTAGGACATGATCTCGGTGTAGCAAGAGGGCAAGCTTGATCTCATTGGACTCAGCTTAACGTGTAGATGCTAAATAACATGTCATTTCTCAGAAATCTCCATCGGGAAGCAAATCTAGCTGGTCATTATTGAAAAAGGCCTCCAAAAGCGACAGCTAATTACTACCGACATATTCAAATATGATCATGTGTGGCACTGTTGCAATCGCCTCAAAACGTATTCATTCCATTGTTTCGTTGATATGCATTATTGAAAAGTTTCAAGCATATGGATTTAATGCAATATCCTAACAGTTCAAAATTTTACCATGATATGAGGTCACAGGTACATAGTTATCACCTGACAAACATGTCACGGGTTGAAATCAAAGGCAGTACAAATAGATAAAAATGTAGCTGAAGTTTCAAATGTCTTGTTTATTGTATTAACCAGTTCATTTCTCTTTTGTGAAAGTCACCAAAAGTCCAAACAAGTTAAACGCAAGGTCACAGGCCAACAGTGGAGCTGTGTTGGGAACCAGCAGCCAAGAGCTTCCATTAACATTCGTTAATTTTTTTTATTAGTGAAGCCACACGTTTTGCACATTATCCAAACAGAATACCTGAAATGTTGATATTTTCAGCCCTTTCGGGTTAAAACAAGAGAAAAGGACAACCTAAGAGTGAAAAGTTTGGGTTAGGTGACCTATAGTTCAAAGATGTCCCTGGTCAGGTAGACTAAATAAAAGTGTATTCCCAATTGCTCCAGGACATTTGTGTAATTTACTTGTGAGCTCTCCCTCAAGCCTAGAGAGACATCAGTGTTGAACCACCAACTGAAAGGGGGTATTTGCCATTAGTATGAGTGACAACATTTCATGGCTATTAATTTAGTTCATTATATTTAGCCGATTTGAATAGACTTTTCTAGCAGGTGAGGCTGTCAAAGAACTAAATATGGAGCAACTACAAAAAGTAAATTTGCAGCATGACCAAATTATACAAAAAGTATAGGAACTGTTCTAGCAGATATGTTTTAGAAGTCTCTTTTGATAGGCAGGGAATAATTGTCTTTGTCACCCTGTAGTCATGGCATCAAATCTGTTGGGCAAAGTACCGCTACTGATTAATCCAGTAGACACACCAGTCAAGTCACCCTAGTTAGAAAATGGAAGAAACCCAGTTAGTCATGTTAATTATTCTGTTGTTACAAATGAAGACTAATACTTTCCACATATTGCGATCCAAGTTACTGGCTGCAGACTTGGATTTTATAGTTCTATATGAATAGATTCAATTTACTAAACTATTAATCATGCTTCAGAAGAATTAACCTTTCTTGGATGGCAGATCTACCACAAGCCTCCATTGCCACAACCTCCAGATGGCTTACGACCTACGGCAACTCCTCGACTACTGCAAGCCAACAAATTGGCTCTTGCACACCAGACACGCATTTTGCTTTATTTTAGGTTTTCAAGCATCTTAAAATACCCAAATCATCGCTCCAATACACAAGTCAGCTAATGGCCTACAAGGAAATGCTGAAGCTAGTGTTAGTGATGGCGATAGAAATGGACACGCTTGCGTGTACAAATATGCATCTAGAATTGCAAGGTTCACAGCCCAGTTGCATAAGTGGTCGCAACCGTTGGATTGTAAGCAAGGGTAAAAAAAAAAAAAAAAAACTGTACCCAGCCTGTACAAAATGACCCTGGAATAGTCAAATGCAGCTTTACAGCGGATGAATTAAGCCAAATTGCATAAACATCCAATGGTAAACAGTATACAAATGCAATCAAGGTTGCACTCACACTAGGCCATCTGGCCGTGGCCGTCGCAACTGTGGCCTGGCCACGGTAGGCTCTTGTACATACGCCATCACGTCGCTAGCATTCAAACAATTCTACCAAACCTTAACCAACTAGTGAGAAATGGAACAAAACTTTAGCACACACCCAGTGACTAATGACCTTGTCCAGGGGTGTTCCAACGTGGTTTACCAGAGGGCCTTGTGGACTTAAAGTAAGCCACACATTTGACAAGACAGCACCGAATGACGTTAAACTAAGCCAATCTACAGGTTACCAGTGCTAGTGCAATTACATGAGCATTTTGCACAATATTTGTACTCCAATGCTACGTAAAGCAGGCTTCTTCAGAAAACCGTAGCCTACTACATTGAAGGGCAACTAACAAATCCTGACCAAGACCGAAAGATGGCTCTGGAAGCCACTACGGCCCACGCAGCAGATTACTGTGTGGACCGCGGTGGCTACCAGATCAACCCTTCGGAGGACCATTCATACACATGTATTCCGAGGATGTTTTGAAGAGACTGGAGTCCCATGGCACTAGATTCCTTTGAAGACTAAGTTGGTATGGGGGGGCCCAAAGGGGGCCCCCCCATAGATCTTGTCAGTCATCTAACACCTGTTAAGAAAAACACACACATCACAAGATACAAATCAGCAAAGCTATAGGTTAACAAACAGCGGTGACATGCATGTCAAGGTGCAAAGAGCAGGGATACTGATGGCTTGTGTCTGAGGAGACAGCCCAAAAACATCAACATTTAATACAGGAAAATAACTTTTACTCACTGCGGTGGTCTGTTTCGAAGTGCCATGTTGGTAGCAATATTTGTCTGGGCTGTTCAGTCAAATGCCCACAAAAACAAACACGCAACAACGCATACTTTCAGTTTGTATAAAGTGACAATAGTGATCTGCAATCTAGATCGAAAACTTTCAACCCTCACTAAACTCAACCTTGATTGACACAGGCCGATGCGAAAAGTAAACCAAACCCATTGTGGTCACCTTTAATAAAGGCCTGCGTGACAGGTGCTCTCAATTAAGAGCTAATCAGAAAGAACACACTGATCGGCCATGAGTGAGACTATCAAAATGAGGACGAGGATTTAACGGAATTGTTACCATTCAAATTCAAATTTCTTTATTATTGGAAAGGGTATGATATCAAAAAAAATAAAAAGTAAGTAATTTGACACTTCTTGGATGAGCCAATGATTCAAGAAATGTATGGTATGTTTTCGACCCCTGAGAGGTAGCGGCTGTAGCGTAGTGGATTAGTATAAGACCCGAACGCCAGCGACCGGGGTTCAAATTCGCCGGTCTATCATCATGCATTTTACCCCCATAGATGTGGTGCCAGCACGGCCTTGAAAATATGGGTTCAAGTTCGAAATAAGCACAAAAATATAATTCCATAAGCTTTAGTGAATAAGTATTCCATATGCATGAGAATTAGGACTTTTTAAGCTTCACATAAATTCGCGTCACTTGGGAATCGAACCCCCCGCGCAAAAATTGAAGACTGACGCGCTACCTCCACTCTAGCACACTGTCACTGAGACACAATGCGCAACAGTAATCATTGTCTACATAAGGTCCAAAAGGACAATCAAATAACGAACACCCTCTGATGAGAAGGGTGAAGAACCCCAATTTCGTTGTTTGCACAATGACAATAAAGTCTGAAATCTGAATATCGTCAGACAATGCCAAGGGATGGTTCTGTCCCGTAAAACACTGCGGTCATGCCAGCCGACTCATCGAGATCGGCGGTCAAGCCAGCCGACCCAGTTTTTGGCCGTACCTCAGGGCTGTAGTGGTCAAATTAGAGGTGGGTAAACTATGAATTTTTTGATCAGACCGACCTCGACACAACGCAACGCAACGCAAAGTGTTGCGACTCTGTAAGGCTAGCCTGGCTATATTCCATTAAGTTATCAATTAATTGGAAATTTTGGTTGGCTTTTATTTTGAAACTCCACATCAGAATATTCTGAAACCTCTTGGGTGACCCTATGGGGTCGTGAACTATAACCATGAAGTGAAATGAGCCTAAAATAACAGGGCATTTTCTTTTAAATTGAATCCAAAATCATATGTAATATGTCTCATATTGGAATTTTTGGTGGGCTTTTATTTAGAAACTCCACATCAGAATGTAATGAAACTTCTTGGGTGACCCTATGGGGTCTTGAACTATAACCATCAAGTCAAATGAGCCTGAAATAACAGGGCATTTTATTTTAAATTGAATCCAAAATCATGTGATATGTCTCATATTGGATATTTTGGTTGGCTTTTATTTTGAAACTCCATATCAGAATGTTCTGAAACTTCTTGGGTGACCCTATGGGGTCGTGAACTATAACCATGAAGGAAAATGAGCCTGAAATAACAGGGCATCTTCTTTCAAATTGAATCCAAAATCATTTGTAATATGTCTCAGATTGGAATGTTTGGTTGGCTTTTATTTTGAAAGTAAATACCACAACGGCCGTACACTTCCTTTGATAGTATTTGCTTTTTTTGACTGTCTTCTTGTATGTACCCGACGAATGCTTTTACTTTAAACTAGTTCTGAGACGCTATTACCGTAATGGCTAGTATATACAGGTACGGCAAAAAACTGGGTCGGCTGGCTTGACCGCCGATCTCGATGAGTCGGCTGGCATGACCGCAGTGTTTTACGGGACAGAACCATCCCTTGGCATTGTCTGACGATATTCAGATTTCAGACTTTATTGTCATTGTGCAAACAACGAAATTGGGGTTCTTCATGAGATACAGATTCTCATCAGAGGGTGTTCGTTATTTGATTGTCCTTTTGGACCTTATGTAGACAATGATTACTGTTGCGCATTGTGTCTCAGTGACAGAGTGCTAGAGTGGAGGTAGCGCGTCAGTCTTGAATTTTTGCGCGGGGGGTTCGATTCCCAAGTGACGCGAATTTATGTGAAGCTTAAAAAGTCCTAATTCTCATGCATATGGAATACTTATTCACTAAAGCTTATGGAATTATATTTTTGTGCTTATTTCGACCTTGAACCCATATTTTCAAGGCCGTGCTGGCACCACATCTATGGGGGTAAAATGCATGATGATAGACCGCCGAATTTGAACCCCGGTCGCTGGCGTTCGGGTCTTATACTAATCCACTACGCTACCTCTCAGCGGTCTAAAACATACGATACATTTCTTGAATCATTGGCTCATCCCAGAAGTGTCAAATTACTTACTTTTTATTTTTTTTGATATCATACCCTATCCAATAATAAAGAAATTTGAATTTGAATGGTAACAATTCCGTTAAATCCTCGTCCTCATTTTGATATTCTCACTCATGGCTGATCAGTGTGTTCTTTCTGATTAGCTCTTAATTGAGATCACCTGTCACGCAGGCCTTTATTAAAGGTAACCACAATGGGTTTGGTTTACTTTTCGCATCGGCCTGTGTCAATCAAGGTTGAGTTTAGTGAGGGTTGAAAGTTTTCGATCTAGATTGCAGATCACTATTGTCACTTTATACAAACTGAAAGTATGCGTTGTTGCGTGTTTGTTTTTGTGGGCATTTGACTGAACAGCCCAGACAAATATTGCTACCAACATGGCACTTCGAAACAGACCACCGCAGTGAGTAAAAGTTATTTTCCTGTATTAAATGTTGATGTTTTTGGGCTGTCTCCTCAGACACAAGCCATCAGTATCTCTGCTCTTTGCACCTTGACATGCATGTCACCGCTGTTTGTTAACCTATAGCTTTGCTGATTTGTATCTTGTGATGTGTGTGTTTTTCTTAACAGGTGTTAGATGACTGACAAGATCTATGGGGGGGCCCCCTTTGGGCCCCCCCATACCAACTTAGTCTTCAAAGGAATCTAGTGCCATGGGACTCCAGTCTCTTCAAAACATCCTCGGAATACATGTGTATGAATGGTCCACCGAAGGGTTGATCTGGTAGCCACCGCGGTCCACACAGTAATCTGCTGCGTGGGCCGTAGTGGCTTCCAGAGCCATCTTTCGGTCTTGGTCAGGATTTGTTAGTTGCCCTTCAATGTAGTAGGCTACGGTTTTCTGAAGAAGCCTGCTTTACGTAGCATTGGAGTACAAATATTGTGCAAAATGCTCATGCAATTGCACTAGCACTGGTAACCTGTAGATTGGCTTAGTTTAACGTCATTCGGTGCTGTCTTGTCAAATGTGTGGCTTACTTTAAGTCCACAAGGCCCTCTGGTAAACCACGTTGGAACACCCCTGGACAAGGTCATTAGTCACTGGGTGTGTGCTAAAGTTTTGTTCCATTTCTCACTAGTTGGTTAAGGTTTGGTAGAATTGTTTGAATGCTAGCGACGTGATGGCGTATGTACAAGAGCCTACCGTGGCCAGGCCACAGTTGCGACAGCCACGGCCAGATGGCCTAGTGTGAGTGCAACCTTGATTGCATTTGTATACTGTTTACCATTGGATGTTTATGCAATTTGGCTTAATTCATCTGCTGTAAAGCTGCATTTGACTATTCCAGGGTCGTTTTGTACAGGCTTTCAATTGACCATGTTGACTAGTTTGTGGCAAGTTTTTATTTATTTATTTATTTTTTTACCCTTAGGTAATTTAATGCCCGTAGGCCATTAGCTGACTTGTGTATTGGAGCGATGATTTGGGTATTTTAAGATGCTTGAAAACCTAAAATAAAGCAAAATGCGTGTCTGGTGTGCAAGAGCCAAGTTGTTGGCTTGCAGTAGTCGAGGAGTTGCCGTAGGTCGTAAGCCATCTGGAGGTTGTGGCAATGGAGGCTTGTGGTAGATCTGCTATCCAAGAAAGGTTAATTCTTCTGAAGCATGATTAATAGTTTAGTAAATTGAATCTATTCATATAGAACTATAAAATCCAAGTCTGCAGCCAGTAACTTGGATCGCAATATGTGTAAAGTATTAGTCTTCATTTGTAACAACAGAATAATTAACATGACTAACTGGGTTTCTTCCATTTTCTAACTAGGGGGACTTTACTGGTGAGTCTACTGGATTAATCAGTAGCGGTACTTTGCCCAACAGATTTGATGGCATGACTCCAGGGTGACAAAGACAATTATTCCCTGCCTATCAAAAGAGACTTCTAAAACATATCTGCTAGAACAGTTCCTATACTTTTTGTATAATTTGGTCATGCTGCAAATTTACTTTTTGTAGTTGCTCCATATTTAGTTCTTTGACAGCTTCACCTGCTAGAAAAGTCTATTCAAATCGGCTAAATATAATGAACTAAATTAATAGCCATGAAATGTTATCACTCATACTAATGGCAAATACCCCCTTTCAGTTGGTGGTTCAACACTGATGTCTCTCTAGGCTTGAGGGAGAGCTCACAAGTAAATTACACGAATGTCCTGGAGCAATTGGGAATACACTTTTATTTAGTCTACCTGACCAGGGACATCTTTGAACTATAGGTCACCTAACCCAAACTTTTCACTCTTGTTAGGGTGTCCTTTTCTCTTGTTTTAACCCGAAAGGGCTGAAAATATCAACATTTCAGGTATTCTGTTTGGATAATGTGCAAAACGTGTGGCTTCACTAATAAAAAAAATTAACGAATGTTTTTTTCTTAATGTGGTTAAACTATTGAAAGATTTGTATGCAAAATATTTCTGCGCAAATTGTGGTCAATGAAACTCTTTTTTTAATTTGATAAAACACAACTATGGGTTAAAGGTATTTGCTTTGGGCATCTTTTGATATTTTTAGAATCTAGCTCCATTGCCGTTAGAAATGGTGTCTCCCAGTACTGCAAAGTGCTTCCACAAGTTTAAAAAAGAATGGGCAGAAAAGGAACTGCCAACTAAATCTAGTTAACATGGGTAGAAAGTTTCCATGGAAGCTCTTGGCTGCTGGTTCCCAACACAGCTCCACTGTTAGCCTGTGACCTTGCGTTTAACTTGTTTGGACTTTTGGTGACTTTCACAAAAGAGAAATGAACTTGTTAATACAATAAACAAGACATTTGAAACTTCAGCTACATTTTTATCTATTTGTACTGCCTTTGATTTCAACCCGTGACATGTTTGTCAGGTGATGACTATGTACATGTGACCTCATATCATGGTACCATTTTGAACTGTTTGGATATTGCATTAAATCCATATGCTTGAAACTTTTCAATAATGCATATCAACGAAACAATGGAATTAAATAAATAGTTCAAGCAATTTGTGGGACTTGGCTGCTTTTACATTACTCATTTTGGGGGTTATTTCAGTCTCTCCAACCTGCAGGTTGTGCGAAGAATCATGTGAATGGGAATATTCTATAAATGTCGATATCATTCGTCTCAACACTTCTGCTGCAGCCGCTTAAAGTCTCACTCCGAGAACCTTAAAATATGAATCAATCCATTAGAAGTATGAAAATATCTTCCCGGTGGCGGACTGGGGCAAACAAGGTGTGCTTTGACATCTACGTTTTGAGGCGATTGCAACAGTGCCACACATGATCATATTTGAATATGTCGGGGTAGTAATTAGCTGTCGATTTTGGAGGCCTTTATCAATAATGACCAGCTATAGATTTGCTTCCCGAGGGAGATTTCTGACAAATGACATGTTATTTAGCATCTACACGTTAAGTCCAATGAGATCAAGCTTGCCCTCTTGCTACACCGAGATCATGTCCTAGACCATAGGTGTACCATGTAAAATACATGTTACCATTTGCTAGAGTGTCATGCTTGGTGTCTTTGGACTCAGCTCAATTAGTACATGTTGAGCTGGGGATCGAACAATTTCAAAGGTCTAGACCCTTATATTGTATTTTAATTGTATTTGTTTATCATTTTTATTGATACAAATGAATAGATAGGTTTTTGTTAGACTATTCTGTTCCTAAAAACACTAACAAATCAAGTTTGACAAATTATTATTACATTAGTTGAGATAACTATCTTTCCCTTACATTATATATATATATATATATATAGTTATTTCCTCTTTTCATAAAAGCAGGAGTGTGAATGTCGCTCCATGCTATCTAAGAAGGGACTTGTGTAATTTTGTCATAGCCAACAGTGGACCCCGGTCATTAGAAAAAGTTACGTTATGCAAATCAACAGATAAAATGCATTCCTTTAACCGTAGACTAAGCACACAAGTTTGTAGTTGTAAAAAAATAAAAACATTATTAAGTTTAGATATTTGTGTTCATGACAACATTGTTGGGGCAACTTTAATTGCAAAATAACACTATGTATATACATATATCAGTGGCGGCTGGTGGTTTTTAAAGTGAGGGAGGAAGGACTGCGCGCTTGGTTGCCATTGGCCTGCTTGCACTGTTGGTGTATGGTGGCATAAGAATGTGAGACTCAAGTTGTTTCAAGGTGTTTTGGTGAACTACAAAATAGTAGGGAGGGAGTTATGTGAATACAATTTATACAAAGCCACCAGTGGCATCACTGTAATTTGAGAAGGAAAGGATGCAAAGCATATTAGTCAAATCAGGCCTACTATTGATTTGTAAAAGTAAATAAAAAAATCTGGGCCTATCATTGGGCCTAGATCTCGACGGGTGTCAAGATCACGTTGGTGCTCACCAACGTGATCTTGACACTTGTCGTGGCGTTTGGTTGCCCTATCAAGATTTTCCACATCAGTGAAACCATGAACAGCCCACGTTGGAGATTTGCTATTATTATAGATTATTGCTATTATATAAGCAAACAGGGCCAGCAATAAAGTCGATTGCTTGTAATGCTACCAGTAAGCCATGCGTACCTAGCAAACCATGTAGCACTCACAACAATGACGTTGCCATTACTTCTGGTCACCTTGATTTTGGGAAGTGGTCTACCTCTTTCTTTGGTCGCTAACTTAGCACTGTAACTCAATGAATGGAATGCTTTTTTTAATAAGACGTTAACAATGTCCTCCGTTTCCAATGTTTCCATTGTACATTTAGGATCTCGCTATCGCAGATTTCACTTGCTCTGCGTCTCTGACTGAGCACCGCGGCAATGCAGACCGGGTTTGTTATCGACAGCGTTGCCAGATTGGGCAGATTTCCCGCCGAATGATAATTTTTCCAGCCTAACATGGTTAAAAGTAGCCCAATTGGGTGGGAAATCTGACCAATCTGGCAACGCTGCTCAACATCCAGGGATCCTGCTTATTGGTTCATAAGGCAGACGGATAGATTTTTGCGCGAATCAGACCCCTTAAGGTCCCACCCACTCAGAGGAGGACTTTCCTCCTCTCTCCCATTGAAACCCATGTTATCCACCGGCCGCCAGTACTTTCGGGGAAATGAATGGGAGTCAACGGAGGGCGACGGAGGACCTTCCTCCCTGAAGTAATTGTCAATAAGCGATAGGGGGTGCTAATGTCCCTTTACCCAGGGAAACGAACATTATATATTCAAAGGCAATAAAGTAGTCATATTTAAGGGCATTAATTCATTACAATAGTCTGGGCATCTACATTTTTTATTCTCAACAATGTTAGGGAGGATCTTCCTCCCTCTCCTCAATGGAGAAGCCTCCACTGACATATATATATCATATTTTATTTAGATTGTTATTACCTCTTAAGAACTATCCATTTTGCTTATTTATTTTTTTACTCATCCATGATGGAGTGTGAACGTCACTCTATGCTATCTAAGAGAGAACTTCTGTCGTTATGTATCAGCCAACAGTGGACCCCTGTCATTCCATACAGTACAAGTGTGGACCATTTTCTGTGATGCAAATCAACAATTCAAATGCATTTCTTTAAAAATAGATTGGGGACTGGAGTACATTGTAAAATGGTAAATTAAGGCTAATTTGGGGATTGAACCATTTCAAAGGTCTAGACCCTTATATTGTATTTGTTTATCATTTTTATTGATACAAATGAATACATAGGTTTTTTGTTAGACAATTCTATTCCTAAAAACACACTAACAAATCAAGTTTGACAAATTATTATTACATTAGTTGAGATTGCTATCTTTCCCTTACAGTATATATAGTTATTACCTCTTTTCATAAAAGAAGGAGTGTGAATGTCGCTCCATGCTATCTAAGAAGGGACTTGTGTCATTTTGTAATAGCCAACACTGTCATCCAAATTAAATGTATTATTATTATTATTATTATTATTATTATTATTATTATTATTATTAGTGGACCCCTGTCACTACATACAAAAAAAGTGTGGAACTTTTAAAGCTGAGCCTTTTTTGTTTGCATGTTTCAAGAGACTTTACTAAGTAGTCTGTTTAACAGCCCTCTACACTCTGACAGACGTGTGAACGACTGCAGGTCGTTCACAAAATAGAGGAGTGTTTGAAGCGACGTGTGTGGATTGGTCGTTGAAAATCAAGCTCTGGCCAGCAGAGGCGCTATAGAGTATGGACTA
Organism: Gadus chalcogrammus; assembly: GCF_026213295.1. Classification (NCBI taxonomy): domain Eukaryota; kingdom Metazoa; phylum Chordata; class Actinopteri; order Gadiformes; family Gadidae; genus Gadus; species Gadus chalcogrammus. Next base: position 13,392,608 of record NC_079424.1, read on the forward strand.
AACACTCACACACTTTTAGGTCCCCTCTTGGCAAAAGTTGTGAAAATGCGTCAAAATATTTTAGGCATGTTTTTAGGTTGATTTAAGGCATGACCAAAAGGGGACCTGAAAAATGTCCCCTCTTGGCTCGGAGGTCCCCTGTTGGTGAAGGTGTTACGACGCCGAAGTCCACTGTTGGATAGTTAGGCGAGTACACACACACACACACACACACACACACACACACACACACACACACACACACACACACACACACACACACACACACACCAAAATGCCTTGACATCTGCTAAATAATGAAATAGTAAATTATATTTCTTATGGAACGTTATGGCAACAATCGATACCTGAATAACACCTTTCAGAGTGATTAATTACTTTGATTATTTTAAACCATTGAAAACAAAGAACAAATGCTTATATTTCAATGTTAATATGTATTATTAGCCCCATCTTGTGCTCTCTATGAAGCCCTTGTATGGCAACATTGAGGCACATAAACCTACTTTTGAATTAAACATATTAGCCTAGATTTTTATGCAGATAACCAAACAGCTGCTTGACGTCATATTTTATTCAATATTCAGTACTGCAGTTGCTGTTCAAATTTGTAGACACTCTTCAAGTGGAATTTCTCAGTGTTGGGGGACATACAGTAGCTGAGTACTGGTGCTGGTCACTGCTGTACTGGTAGTACTGGTTTTCCTGGTTCAAGTTGGAGCTGTTGTAGGATACCAACGATAGCTTAAGCTACTACCAACCATGTTGACAATTGCATTGTAGGTAGTCCTGTATATCAACAATTACATCAAAATGTGCATATTCATTTCAAAGAAAGGGAGCATACCGCATTCAGTAAGTCAACAAAAAGTTTATCTAAAAGTGTCAAATCATACTTTTGTCAAATCATTATGGTGGTCATTTTACCATCATTGGCTTTGATAGACCTTGGAGTATAACTGTGGGACTTTATCAGATTATATTAAACATCCTTCTCCTGTTTCTCCTTATATTTCTCTTCATCTTCCTCCGGCTCTTCCTTCCTTTTTTTCTTTCCTTTTTATGTGGTATTCTTTTTAGGTGCTAGTATGTCTTCCCTTCTCCTTTCTCCTCTACCCCCTACTCCCTTTCTCTTACTTCACCGTTCTTCTTCTTTCTTCTTCCATTCCTCACCTTACTCTGTATTCTCCACCAAGCCTGCTTCAAAGTTCTCCCTTCTCTAAGAAATCCTCTTTCTCACATTTCTCCTCTCCTGAACCATGCTCTCTCCCTCCTCCTCCTCCTCCTCCTCCTAAAATCCTATCTCCTTCTCTTAAGCCCATCTCCCAAAGTGGACAGTGGACTAAAAAATATACTCCACAAAAATAGACTCCAGGTCTATGAAGAAAGTGTTTACGAGTCTGGTCCGCATCTTAAAAACAGTCCAGACAACCATCCAGACATCCAGGCCTGTTGTGGATGTCTGGTGTTGTTGGTCATAGCTGAGTACTGTTGGTCAGACTACTCTGAAAATCCAGATATTGCCAGGCAAGATCTCTCTCTCTCTCTCTCTCTCTCTCGCTCTCTCTCTCTCTCTCTCTCTCTCTCTCTCTCTCTCTCTCTCTCCCTCTCTCTCTCTCTCTCTCTCTCTCTCTCTCTCTCTCTCCATTTCCCGAATACCACAAAGACATATGTTTCTTTTTTATTTAGATTATAATAGAATAGATAGATAATAGAATTCAAATACACTCAAACCCCGCATCTCAGGAAGGCTGTATCTTTCGGATGGCTTTCTGCTGGATTGGCAACCAGGCCTGAGAGACGTGGGTAAGATATTGACGCTTTCATGCTGTAGTTAAGGTTCACCATGTGCACCCATCTGTGCGAGGGCTACACAGAGCGAGAGTGCGACTACCTCGTGAACACCAGTGCGCCGCTGCTACTGGCACGCGAGGGCTGACCCCTCTTCAACACCCCAACCCTGCTCCGCCTGTCTGTGCCGAAGTATTTTCTTATATTGCTGACTCATTGTTTGGGTTTTGAGAATACACAGCAAATATACATTAGACTGACACACATTAGTGGAATCTGATTCTGCGTCTCGCACTTGGAAGACGTATCCATGTATCGAGTCCCAAAGGCCTAGCAGTTACAATCAGAAGTCACGCAATGTAGCCTATTAGTTATCATAAGCCTATGAGATTCGGCTGTTTTGTTTGTTTGAGGGGGTACACAAGGAAAGTCTTAAATTGTTGACTAGGAGATGAGGTAGGATATAATAATGTTACCAATAATTAATTCACTTTTTTAATGACTTAATAGCAACTTTAATCAAATTATGTATAAAGCCCTTCTCAAAAGGGATTTATTTGTTCAGGAGACATTGAATATATTTGGTTTGTCTTAGACAGATGGAACAAACACATAATTATGTCTGTAATGATGAATTCAGTTACATATTTCTATATCAGATTTTTTTATTTATTTCCGAAAATTCTTGTAATCACATACGAAAAGATTGAACTCAAATTTCCCAGAGGGCCACTCAATGTCCTTTTTGCCATTATATGAACGAAATAATAAAAAAAATCAAGCAATTTTTGTCTCAGTTCAATGATCAGTTTGAAAGAGATTTAATATATTTGGTGTAGGCCCACTTAATATATTGTAGGTTATAATATTTATACAGGCAGAGCACAGATTTATTTTTATTTGAGTGCTATCCTGACTGACCCCTTCCCTTTCTGCATAGCACCTCTCTCCGGTGAATCAGGGTGTGCATGGCTGTTCTGCTGACCTCAGGCTTCGTCTTTGCCTTCATGGGCCACGCTTCTTTGGCATTCCATCGTGCATTTTTTTTTTATCTCTGGCAGATGTGGGCATGTGTCTTTTTAGCACGGACAGGAGCTTGCGATCTTTTACCCTGTCATTGTTTGCCTGGGGTGTATGCAAGTGTCACTGACCCGGCCACTGCTCATATTCATCCTGTGAACCGGGCAATTCACTTGCTCTTCTGATTCTGTTACAAGAGGGTTGCAGGGGCAGGAGAGGAAGCAGGGCAACATCCTATAGGTCATCCTCGATGATATCTGTGCCTCCCTACAGAAAGTCCTTCTCCGTGGTCCTCTCCAAAGTTCCTCCCACACCCCCAACACTGCTCGTCCAGCCGCCACAGCTTGACATGGCATGATGTTCAGTCCCAGTCCGGAGAGCCCTCATTGTTCTGCAATGGCCCCTGAACAGGGTCCCTTCAGAGCTTAACCTCCGGTGGGAGGAGGGAGGGGTTCGTTTGGAGGTGCAAGTTGAAATCCATCCAGATCGGTGACTCACTACCAGATGGTTTTGAGTCACCCGAGTGTCTAACACAGAACTGGTCTGATTAATGTTTTTTGTGTTTGACGCAGATTGTTTTTTAGGGACAAACCATGACTAGCTGTCCTGTCCAGGGGTCATTACCGACGAGAGCAAGTCCCCCAAAAGTATGATGTGGCTGGAAGGTGGATCCTTAAGCAAGGCCCCACCGAACTCCTGCCATCATTTCAACTTTTCCTACACCTTCTCCTGCCCCGAGGACTGAATCTCTTTATTGATCAGCAATGTTTTGCAAAATACATACATGTATACAACATACAGGCCTACACACACTCATACAAAAAATTAACAAAAATACACACACATACACAAACATAGACACAATCCCCCCCCCCCCCCCCCCCCACACACACCGCACGCACGCACGCACGCACGCACGCACGCACGCACGCACGCACGCACGCACGCACGCACGCACGCACGCACGCACGCACGCACGCACGCACGCACACACACACACACACAGTCAACTGTTCTCAATGCATAAACATTCAAGGATGTGTATGCCAACTTCTGCAGACTTTGAGCAATGTGCTTCTGTACGACCCCACTAATCCTTTGTTGAGGATAGACAGGGAACAAACACACAACCTAAAGAGTGCTGACATGCAGCTTGTATATGGATGATTCTGGGGAACAAGGCTAAGTCAATCACAGTACGCTTCAGTCTTCATTCAATGTTCCCATTATGTCCTTCCTTATCCTTCACTTACGAATAAGGAAGTTATACTATGTAAGGGATAATGCCCGACGAGGTGTCCATTATCAGGAATTAATGGACGACGTGGAGGCGTGAACCGTCCTCCGCGAAGTCCATTAATTCCTGATAATGGACACCTCGAAGGGCATTATACCGCTTATACCACGGTCACTTACCAACGGTGACCAAATTAAGACCATTAATTTATATTTTCATGCGTTTTACAATCCGAATATAAAGTTTTCCACAAAACATACATTTGTTTGCCTGGTTACGCCTGAGGGTCCGACTAATACCCGGAACCACCATTACACGCCCGTTGGGTTCTCATGCAACGGAAACGTTGTTCACTCCTCCAGTAATTAGGACGGACCATAGCTACGACTTTAGAACGGGAGGTAGCGGGAGGTATTATAGTCCGCTGAGCTTTGTTTTGTTTCCCGTTGCTATGGTTACTACTATTTTAGAGACGATACGCCCATAGACATCTATGGATACGCCAGCTAGCGGATTAATTGAGAACGGTAAACAGACAATTTGACGGAACTACTTGTCCAGGTGTCCGTATATCAGGAGTTAATGCACACCCTGCATCCAATCAGAATCGAGTATTCCCGCAGACCGTGGTATAAATACTGTTATACTATTGTGTAGTGACCTTTCCTAACTCCATTTTAGATGAATTCCTAATATTCAGAAGAGTATCCTGTCCTGATTATAGTATATAAATGTGTATTAATGTAATGTGTCCGCAGCGGGCCTCTTAGGCTTTAAACGCGTCTTAGCAACTCAACATTTGAACTTCCTCCGACTCCTACCTGAAGGACTCAAATTCTGTCCCCAGCAGCGATGGTGATGCCTCTCAAATGTAAAATAGAAAAACACAAACATTCCCAGTGTGCACCACAGCAGAAAATGCTGTCCTGGATAACAGACGAATCACAAATATAGCCGGCTAGTTCTGCCCCGCGTGCAGGAGCTGCTGTAAACAAAACTTTGAACAGAATGCTTAAGAGCCAGTAGGGAGACTTTGGAAGTCAGCCTCCCTTTTATGACTTCATTTTGATTTCATAAAACAACAATGACAACTCTGTTTTAAATGTATGCACATAAAGTGTAACCAAAGTAGTTCTGGTAAAGCTCATGGAAATATCAAACCAGGCTCAGCTTCCCTTCAAAGTTCAACAGCCCAAGAGCATCTAGAGATTGAAACATCTTGCCTTTGCATCATCCCCAGGTCACCACAATCAAGTGTGTGTGTGGGTGCATCTGTGGGTGCCTGTGTGTGTGTGCCATTCTATGTGTGTGGTTGCGTGCATCTGTGTTGGTGTCTGTGTGTGTATGTCAGTGTATGTTCATGTGTGTGTGTGTGTGTGTGTGTGTGTTTTTGTGTCTTTGTCTGTGCATGTGTATGTGTATGCGTGCACGCATGTGTCTTTGTCTGTGTCTGAGTGTATGTGTGTGTGTGTGTGTGTGTGTGTGTGTGTGTGTGTGTGTGTGTGTGTGTGTGTGTGTGTGTGCGCTTATGTGTGTGTGTGTGTGTGAGTGTGACCACCAGTGATGACACGTCCACAAAATACAGAAACTGCGTGTACCACTAACATTATCAGCTATATGCAGAGAATGTGTTTACTCCCCCGTTTCGATTCTCTGTCCCTGTGCTCCAATATTAAGACTGAACATTTCTGAACTACTTCCTTTGAATCAAAGTAATTGCTCAGCGTTTTAAGTCACATTTCACAGGCGGCGGATTGCTGTGCAGTGTAGTGAAGCATAGAATAAGACTTATGGGTTTGAGAATGTGTAGCGTAAATGTGTGCACGTCTTTGTGTGTGTGTCTGTGTTATATTCTCTTCATATGGAAGCATTCACAAGTCTCCCCATTTTTCACTCCTCTTTCCCACGCCCAATTCAATCGCCCTGCCTCCTCCTCTCATCGCCTCTCCCTCTCTCTCTCTCTCTCTCTCTCTCTCTCTCTCTCTCTCTGTCTCTCTCTCTCTCTCACACTTTTGCGCTCTCTCTGTCTCTCTCTCTCTCTCTCCCTCTCTCTCTCTCTCTCTCTCTCTCTCTCTCTCTCTCTCTGGCTGTTTCTCTCTCTCTCTCTCTCTCTCTCTCTCTGGCTGTCTCTCTCTCTCTCGCTCTCTCGCTCTCTCTCTTTCTCTTTCATTTTCTGCTTCTCAATGTAAAGGTCATGCGTGCACCCTCTGGGTAGCTATTAATGAGGAACCATCCACCGGGTCTTATTAAACCTTAATGACAGACAGGCACCTGGCTGGACGCCTCTGTGGGCTGAGCTCATACCATCATCTGCACAGGGAATCTCTAATCCAGGGCTGTAAGGGAAATAAAAGACCCCTGTGGGGCTTCATCTGTTGATCATCCACCCAAAGTCTCCAATGAATGGAGCTTCGTTTTAAGCCTTCCTTTGTTTGGATCTGTTTGACGCATGTCATCTATTACATTTGTGTCATGTTTTTCATATATGATATATATGACATACTGTATATATGCCAGTGTCCAGTAGTCGTGTGTTTGTGTGTTTGCATGTGTGTCTGACTGTGAGTGCATGGGCTTTTGTGCATGTGCACATGGGTGTGTTAGTTTCTGTGCGCCCCGCACACTCACCACATTTCTTTGGCAACCCGTCTGAGCTGTGGAAATAACTTTTTTGATGGAAATTAAAACTTTACATCTCCTACTAAATCTATATTTGATACTTAATCCATACCCAGTACTAAATCCCTATCTGAGTGTAACTGTGTGTAAATCAGGCTGGCCGTACACATGAGCAGCAAATAGAGAAGAAGCACAGTGTTTCTAATCTTCCACCACACATGCCTAACTGAGGAATATGCGAAGGTCATTTTAGAAAACAGAGATTATAGGTGGTTTAAGGTGTAATCAATCATGGGGCTGATTGGATTCACTCTCGATTCGATTATTTCTGTGATAAGAACACATTGGTTGCTTAGTTTTATCCGTTTGTGGGTCGGTGCGTGTAAAGCAGAGTGATAGGCATTTTGGTGAGTTGTATCTAATTCATTTCTGTCATTGTGACCTTTCCATTAAATAAACGAACACAAGGAATCGTATCAAAACGTTGCAGCACCCGTCCGAGCCATCGCAATCGAGTAAGCGGAGGAGATGCTTCTTCTGGGTAACCTTTGGAGATTCTCAGCAGAGCTTGTTTGTTCCTCAGAACATCTGACACAGGGCAACCCTCCAGGATCCTCTTGGAGGGACTGAACTCTGTCCATAAGACACCACGATGGAAAACCCATCGCTGGGGACAATTTGCCTAAGGTGTGCGGCCAGGATGAAAGCCTCTTGAAAGAAGAGGAGACACCTGGCCATACGCCCCAATTGTATGACCCCCTCCTCCAGTTGGACACTGGTGGCGGTGTGTGGAGGAACCAAAACAGGTGCGCTCATGTTGATTTATTTATATTTTCTTCACTTGCAGTCGTTGCACATTTTGCCGCGGGATACTTAGGGGTTGGACAGGAAAGGTGTTAGCGTGGAGGCTTAGCATGGGTGATCCGGCCTGGGCCAGCGGTGTTAGTTAGATTAACATCCAGAAGCCAGAGGAGCAGAGCGCAGTGGCAGTGCAGCGGGCCAGTAAACGGGATTGGGAAGCCTCTGCCTCCTCCGCCGCCGGGGGGGGGGGCGGCTCTCAGAGAGCAGATCAGAGGAGGCTTTGTAGACTTTCAGCAGGGGATCATTTCCTGCACACAGGATCTGTACCTGTGGTGTGGGGGTGTTTGTGGGCGTTTGTGGGCGTGTGTGTGTGTGGGTGTGTGCGTGCGTGCGTGCGTGCGTGGGTGGGTGGGTGGGTGGGTGGGTGTGTGTGTGTGTGTGTGTGTGTGTGTGTGTGTGTGTGTGTGTGTGTGTGTGTGTGTGTGTGTGTGTGTGTGTGTGTGTGTGTGTGTGTGTGTGTGTGCGCGTGCGTGCGTGCGAGTGTTTGCGCTTCCATGTAGCCCTTTGTTATAAAGTGGGAACGTGTGTGTATGTCTGTGTGAAAGAGGTGTGTGCTTCTCCGTGTGTGTGTACTGAATATCATCCCACAATACCGCAAAGCCCACTCTCTGCACGAGACGTGATTAATCATTTTGCCCCGCAATTTACTTTTGAAGTCACCGCCGCTGGGTCACATTAGTCAAAGAGGGGTTCGCTTAATAGCAGATCACTGCACCTTGACCACCGGCCCTCCCTGACCCCCCAGAGTCAAGCAAGAGTTGACCAATGATCCGCCCGTGTATCCCAGCCTGTGCCAGAGTGATGAATGCTCTAGCAGCTGTGTGTTTCTGCTGGTGCCAGACAAAAGGCTATTTGCCATGTCTCATCCGCGTGATTCCCATTACCGGGGAGACTAGAACAAAGGATAGCTTTCTCTGTCAGAGTACAGGCTAGGGTTCTTGTTGCCATACTGCTGCAAGGATGCCACGATGTCATGGAAACTGAATGGGGCTCTTTTTTTTTTTTTAAAGAAGCCTGTGACGATGATACATCTCTGACCTTTCAGAGTTTATCAAAGAAGAATGGCTGAAGGCCGTGTGACACATAGGCCTAAACGAGGACAAATAGTGAAAGCTGACACACAGCCGGATAATTTATAAAACTTTGGTTGTTTTTTTTGGTGAAAATGCCCAACCGGGATACAAAGGACCTTGCGTGGCCACAAAGTGTCAAAAAGTGTCACGAAGCATACTTTGTGATGGGTGCAACTCTCCATTTTAACCTCTAGGAGTCAGTGTCACGAGCACAATGAGTTATTGAATGCTTGTTTAACTGCATTCGTGAACACTTGCAGCGTAAATATCATCTAATGTGTAATGTCTTTGAGTTAATGTATCCGACTGTACATTTTCGTTTCATTTCATGCATGGCTCTTCCTATCCACTGTGTGGGTTGGTTGGTGTGTATGGGGTGTTGGTAATGCTTTTGGCCCCACACTGCTAGACACAATGGCTACATCGCCGGATACACAAGTCTGCTGCATATCGCATTAAATAAGAAATGGCCCATGTCATTGCTCTCCGCTCGCCACAGAGTCCACTTTCCTTGACGATTTTCGTGTATTTTGTGACACAAGATAACGTATTTTATTTCGCCATGGCTCGTCTTGACCTGCCTGCATTCAACAACTTTGTTTTGCTTATCCTCTCCGCACACACGGGGCTCAGCAGATAGATATCTGGCTCTCAGGCCGCGAGCTTGCTCTGCGTACACAAAAATGAATTATATGACAGAGAGCGAGCCAGCCACCGCGGCTGCTCACTGCCCCCCCCCTCCATCAACAAGGCTGCTTTAATTACTGGGATTTTTTTATTCACGTTATTCACGTTAATTCACCAGTCAACAAGCAGCCTCATGTCAATGTATTAATGGTATCAAGCATTAGAAGGTGCATAATAGTCACAGTTATAAGCAAAGGATTCTAGAGATATATTTGATCTGTGAAGGACGTTATAAAACATGTTGAATGATAGGATGAAGAGAAAGGAGTATAAGGGAGTGAATTCCATAGGATTCAAGGTGAAAAACACTTATTATAAAAGCTATAATATTCAAGAAATCATATGGAAAAAATATATATATCAAATCAAAGGAAAACAACCCACATTGGTTATGTAAATCTGACAGAGCATTCTTCCATTTGTTTTCCCTCCCTTTCACCACTTTGATCTCGCCATTCTAAATCCTGATGGCCTGCCATTGTACAATCCCCCAGGAACACACAGTACGGTCTGGTGGAAAGCAAAACCACCACCAGACAGCAGAAACACACCTCATCACATCAGAGGTACCGCTGCAAACCTCACGCACACACATCACATCCCCCCAGCCTCTGTGTGCCTGAATGAAATAATTAACCTTAAGCCAGGACCCGGTGGGAGGGTGTGCGGGTGAGGCCTGTACCGCTGGGGCCCGGTGCCCTGTAAACAGTGCTGTTAAAGACTCTAAGTGGCCGCCCCTTCCTCCAACCGTAGGCTGGAGCCAGTTAAACTCACTCCTCTATTAAATAATTCACTGGAGCCACAGGCTACTTCATCAGTCAGCCATCCCATGCTCCGTGCACCGGCTGTGTTGATATAAACCTGGCTGCTGTGGCTGCATCCAGCCCTTCATCACGCCAGCCCGACTCAGACAGGCTTTTGTTTGCTCACAGGGTTTTTTCGAACCATGGAAATTCTTCTCGTATGCTTCACGAAATACAACTGAAAAAGGGAAAACACTCTTTCGGAATTGCCGTTTCAATTGTTATTAGGGTTTTGTTGACACTCAGGGTTTTCGAATAGTGGCAATACTCTTGTGGTTCATGTGTAGGGTCAGGTAACATATTAGTGAGTGAGTTTAGGACATCATGAAGTGCTCTATCTCCTAACGATAACAACTGGTTAAGTTATTTTTATAAACATGAGTATTTGGTAGTGATGTTATTCTTTTTAGAGCGCTCAATGACCCACAATGGTGTCGGTGTGATTTATCTTGAATAACACTAGTCAGGCCGTGTAATTTACCTCAAAACTTTGCACAATGTTCAAACATTTGCTTTGTGATAATTGCAAGTAGGCCTGGCCTCATACTATGGAAGCCAGGTGTTGTCGTCGGAAAGGTTTAGGCTGCACTAAAGCTCTGACGTAACCGAGTCGGACGAAGCCATCGACGTCCATGCAAACATCCTACATGAGATTGTAGTTTAGTTTTTGAATTATTAAAAAAATTCTGTTGAAATGCAAAAGTAAAAGGAACAGCTGATGAGCACGTGAGTCTGCAGTGTTCCCCGCCCACTCACACTCAGGCAGGGAAATATACTCAGTGAGAATTGTCTTTTATTCTTTAATTTTTCTCTGAATATTTTAATATTTGTTGCTGGAATTGATGTATTTGAGCCAGCCTTGCTACACTGAATGTATAAGGTTGAGGCGACCTTTGAGTGAGAGACGCTAGGTCGCTATGACGGGAAACTGATGAGGAATCCTGATTAAAACAGAACAACACAGTTTGTAAATCGTTTACTTGGTCAAATCGTTGTACATTGTTATTTGGGTTTAGTTCAACCGATTCACATATCTTTACTTTCCCTTATACCATGCATACCTGCATATCGGCTGCGATCATCAAACAGACTACAAGAGGAGATAAGACAACAATATAAGTTAAGTATGCACATCTCCTAGATAGCCCTCCATGCACTATTCCACTTATTCAACAGCCCTGACCCCCCCTGAGGAAAGAAAAAAGAACTTGACACTAAGCCCTAACCCCTGATCATAATTATTTGCAATTACTTTAATGTTCTAATTGCAGTGCGAAAGTCTACCCACTCTGATGGGTTTGACAGCTTCTCTCTCTCTGAACACGCGTGGGTGGTTTGCATTGTTCCCGGCCGAGAGTTTGCCGGTGTTTTGATGAACTCGGCTACTCATGTATTTTGGTCCACCGTCACATAAGACAGCATGCTGAGCTCTGGCCTTCCCCCTTTTTGTATTTAATAGCCGGGTTGTCGTCTCCGGCCACTGTCACCGTTCATTAACCATGTTGTTTTTATTTGTTCTCTGCTCAGCTGTGTGTTCCTCTCTGGTGTTTTGATATTATTTGTGTTGCCCCTTTCGTTGTTGGTTTCCACCGCCTGTGAAGACGTTCCTATACCGAGGAACACATATGTAGGCTACACATGCATATATATTTATAGTCATTGCTGTTTGGCTGCAGATTAGTACACTGACCAACCTTTTCGATTATTTATGAAATTAAAAACCGCTTGATAACATAAATAGATAATAAATGTTTTTTCTAATATAGGATAATATATATTATTATGCTACACGTGAACCTCTTAAGATGGTGCAATTTGATTGGTTCACTATCTCGGGATATTGGGCAATATCCCATGATTGAGATCTCAAACTTGGGATATTGTTTTCGCGCTCATCATGGTCGTCTTGTCACTTTAATAAAAACTAATAAACCGCTAATAAAAACAAATAAATCCCGGCAAAAAGTGTTGACTTGCTTATTTTTGGAGTGCTCACGTGTAGTATATGCTAAAACCATTATTCACCTCAGGCCCAACTCAGGCCCAGGAATAGCACACCTCGACCTTCGGTCTCGGGGGCTATTCCCCACTATTGACGGAACCTCCAGCGAAGAATTGTTAAATATAGGATCACAGTGAAGTCCAGAAGACCATTGACGTCATGTTTCCAAATTGCATGTAAGGAGAAGTAAATCCCAGATGAAATGGCACCAATGGTCAAACCTTTACCTTAATCTACCCCAGAAATGCAGTTGATGTATCAGATGGCGAGAACACCCATATGAGGCAGAACTCTCCTATAGTACAAAATAGCCGAATGTGACAGGTCCCCTTTAAACATCTCATGGTTTCCGAGGCATTAGGGAAAGTTGTTGAAATGCATTGTGTTGAATTCCATCGACTCTTTTCCAAAAAACAATTATGTTACCAGCGTTTCCCTCGGGGCCAAAAGGTTGTCCATTTAAATCGCAGTGTGGGGTGGTGTTCCCCTATCATTCTGCTGGTTTTCCTGCCTGTGTGTCGTATTTTCTTCCTGCCACCTCCGGAATGAGGCAGGCTAGGGTGCCTGTATAAGGGGAGCTTGATTCTGCTGCTCAGCCAAACACCATCCATTTTTGGTGCTTTCCACTTACAATTGCATTCAAAGGTATGCGCCTCATTAAAAATGCCAAGTGATAGTACCAGGTAGAGTGAAAAAGAAAGCGGACAAAATTAATTTGGGAAAGAGATAAAATGGTGTCATGCATTATATTACAAGTCTTGTGAAGAAACAGCCCTGCCCAGGAGAGAGAGAGAGAGAGAGAGAGAGAGAGAGAGAGAGAGAGAGAGAGAGAGAGAGAGAGAGAGAGAGAGAGAGAGAGAGAGAGAGAGAGAGAGAGAGAGAGAGAGAGAGAGAGCCAATGAGGCCACGGTGCAGTCTAATGCGATGCCATTGGTCTTTTATCTAGGTCTCAATTATTCAAGAAGCAAGCAGCCTCCCCCCTTGGAGAGGAGGCTAGGTATTGGACTCTACATTACCTTTGTTCCACGGGGGAATAGGCGCGGCGCACGCTACATTCCTCCAGAGACACTGCTCTGGGGCCCGGCGCCGGCTGGGCCCCTAATGACATCATCCATTTCCGGGGGCCCCTCCTGGAACGCAATTATGATGATTTACAATTTATTCACATCTGTTGTTTTGTGTTTTATTGTCCCACTATCTGCCGCTGCTGTTTTTCGTTATGTATGTACAAGGTGAACTTCTTTAGGGTGGAGGGTTTCTGCACTGCGGCTGCGGCTGACACTCATTTTTGTAAAGCGCCGCATGTGTCTCAGTGTGTTCTGACAGGAAGCAGCCGAAGAGGTGCACAGTGACGGGAGCGGCGGTTAGCCGTGTGTATTTCGACGATGTGTTGCAGTAGTCATTTTGAAGTCTGTCTGTTCTGTCTGTTCGCTCTGTACTTTGACGTGTATCACTACAATTCAAAAGATGTGGATGATAAACACAATAAAATAAATTCCTATTTGTCGTGAGCGTATCATAAACCTTAAGTTTGACTAAACTGAGGATAATAGGCTTAGGTGAATGCTCGTCAATTAACTATTGACGGCCATTCTTTTGATCCTGTGATTTACTGGCCATGCATTGATTATGTTACGTTGTGTACCACCACTCAAACACAGTTATATGCTGACGGCCCTTCCGGCCCACCTGAGATTGGCACCACCAATCAGGCTACCAATGCAATTTGAACTAATTTCAGATTCATCAATGCAGCCCCCAAGTCCCCTCTCAGGCTGCACGCAGGTACAAGCAGGGAGCTGCTTACTTTTAGCGTAGATTGCTCTCGTCTCATCGCCCTTCTATCAGTCAGCAAAGTGGAGCAAGCCCAGTCACCCCTAGAGGAGAGCTACATGTGATTACACTGGCACAAACATTCATCACTCTGTCTGAGGCAAAGCTTAACCTGCCAGCAAGACAACACACTCATGCACACATACACACATGCATGCACAAACTCACACATAGACGTGCACACACAGACGTGCACACACAAACACACACATAGACGTGCACTGCATACACACAGACGTACACACACACACACAGGCGTACACAAACACACACAGAAACACACACACACACACACACACACACACACACACACACACACACACACACACACACACACACACACACACACACACACACACACACACACACAAACACACACATAGACAAATGTGAACTCACGCAAATCACAAACATACTCCCACAAACCATTAAGTTATGTTTAAAGGATAGCAGATGGCAAGTGAGCTAAGAAGCCTCTACTGTAGCCAATTTCAATCAACCCAAAGCCTGCACCCTATAATATGCCGCCTGGCTGCAGTCGGGATTCCTAATTATCTATATCATGTAGCTGCCAGCAGTAGCAACATCCACCTTGGGTGACCTTTTCTGTACAGGATTGTAATACGTGAGACACCCCTACTTGCATCTCCTGCCACAATCACACAAACAAGCAAATATATATTCACCAGCACACCAACAGACATGCAAGGCAATAAGTGCACCGCGGTGCAGCAACGCAGCATAATCCGGCCATGCACCGGTAGGGGGTTCATCTGTAATGCATTACAATGGTGTTAGGTGATGAGTGGAACCGGGCCACGGCTGGTGCAGAACTAATGCGAGCTCTGAGAGCTCCAAGGGGAAGGATGCAGAGGTGGTTTGGCGGCAAAGCCCTAGGGGGATGTATATCAATGAATAACCAAATTCAATAGGGGATCCGAACCGCACCTTGCCGTGTGAACTTAAGTTCCTTTCCTAATCGCCACGGATGGGATCTGATTGTTTTGGGGTGGGGTGGGGAAGGGGTATTTTTTCCTGCAGAGGAAGAAGCAAGATGATTGCACATCTGTTTGAAAAAAAAGGGAAACAGAGAAACCGGCCAGCACTGTTGTTGATGTATGGACGAAGGAAAGGTGAAGAGATGTATAGCAGAATGAGACCCATGCTATGTTTGGCAATTTACACTCGAAGAGAAAACTAAATCAAAGGAGCTGAATGCAGTCCGGGCTTAGGAGTGAATATTTCCAGATGGATAACAATGTTGTTCCTTGTGTGAGGAGTCACATTTGATTTCTGTGCCATGCAGCATACCGTATCAGCATGCAATGACATTGTACATTGTGAAATAACTTTCTCCTGATTCGAGCGTTAGAGTTGAGGCCTTTAGTGTATCTACAATGCACGGCATTAGGCTGATGCACATCATTTCCGTCCGAGGGTTACGTTTCCATTTTTGAAAGTAGTTATATTACATCACTGCCTTCCTATATGATGACTGCAATCAGAGGGATATTTTTTTGGCAAACAGCAACACTTCCATGTAAAATATAACTGGGCATTTGAGGACAAATTTGAGCAAAGTCATTGGACTAAGGGGAAGTGTTCATCAATAGAATGCTGTAATGGTTTGGTGTGACTATTATTTATCCTTGGATTGAATCAATTTTCCAATTATATTAGAAAGCATTGCAGTTTCTATGGCATTTCCCTTCTGACCAACATCGCAGCGGTTCAAAACTTGAGTACTATATTTTTTCCACTGACCTTTCCATTTTCTTGTTAACACACTCTCTCTCTCTCTCTCTCTCTCTCTCTCTCTCTCTCTCTCTCTCTCTCTCTCTCTCTCTCTCTCTCTCTCTCTCTCTGCAGAAACCCCCTCCTCTTCCTCAAAACCATGGCATTTGTCCTAAAAAAAACAAAAAACAGGTTTGAGAAATCATCATTCAGGCGTGCCCTATGGACGTTGACGGGAATGTCTACATTGATACGTGTGTGGAGTGCTGATATAGAGCACAAATCTTGGCTGATCATTCATGACTAACCCTCGACAGTCAGATGTTCAAACGCACGCCTTCAGTCGGAGCCAGTTTGATCTACTCCATCCGCTCTTTTGGAGATCGGCTGGATGTAATATCGACGCAGATCTCATCTGCATTTTTATATTTGAGATATTTCTTAGATTTTCCCGATCTTTTTCCCAGTATGACTTGAAAGATTGGCCTTGAATAATCACCTTGTTCGATATTGTTCCCTACAAGGACACAGACACGGGCATATGGCTGCCACACATGCAGACACAGAGGAACATATTGCACACAATTGCTTTTATTTGGTATCGAGATGCACATGGGGAGGGGAAGGAGTGGGAAGCTAGAAGGGGCGGGCGGGGGGGGGGGGGGGGGGGGGGGGGGGGGGGGCGTAGAAGGGGGGGGGGGGTTGGTCCCTGAAACAGAAGGTCTTGTCCTAGTCCTGCAGGAGCGGCTTGTTTGCATCTCTCCACAGGGGCAGATGTTGTGTCCCATCATGCAGACAGATATTAAATTACAGTGTCACAAGCCTCCCCTCCCCGTGCCACGACGACGAGCTAAACAAGTTGTGTTGTTGTTAATACTTTTTACATTAAGCAGGTGGAAGCAGGTGGACTTTCCACTTTCATGTATTTCATCAACGTCCACAACACAAAGTGCATTTCACAGTTTAGTGAGCAATTACCCTGGCCCAAGATTTCATTTGAGACCTGATTGAATGCCCTGAAAAATAACTTGTAGGGTCTTATTGCCACGCTATTAAAGTACCAGATGCCCTCCATTTTGCTTAACGTGTGATTGTTGAATTCCCTGACTCCCTCATTTCAATGCGCGAGCACGCCAGCCTGGGAGGTATTTCATTTGCGCAGGTAAATCAGTCCTGGTCTTTAATGTCTGAGGAACAGGCGATGCAGTGTCTTTGATCATTGCTACTGTCGACATGGCCAAATTCTTGCAGCAAATGAACTGGGATGAATTTTCTCCAACATTGTTTGTTGGCTTTTTCCTCCGCCTGAAATATGCAGTGGGCAATTCGCGTCTCAGAGATAACTGCAATGTAGATGTTCCTAACAACAGAAATCCCTGCATCATTTATAACAGGAAAACCCTGTTATCTGGAAACACAGCATGACAACACATGCAGGAAAATCCTCCAATTATCTTCTAAGCTCCTTTCGGCGGGGAAAAAACGTTGAGAATAAAAAAAGATATTGCTGTGTTTGACAAAGTGGAATCAGTTTAGACATGAAACCTGACAGAAAGTTTCCTCTCTTATTTACATGATCTGCTTAAATGAATCATTCCCCACCCTCTCTCTCTCCTACTATACTACTATACTACTATACTGCTCTCTGGCAGTAGCGGCAGCAACACAAGGTCAAAAGTGCTCCGGTGTCCGTCAGGCAGATACAATTAGCATCGATGATACATAGGCTGCTTACCTGTGGCCATTACACTGCAGTGCTCCCGCGGGCCGTCGTATATATACGCACGCAGTAAGGAGTGTCACTTCACCGTGTGGTCAATAACAGATAAAAGCCCTGTGAATGGGGAAGGACTCGCCTCACCCCCGCCCACTCCCCGACATTAAAACATTTTTATAGATTTCTACATGCCGTCTCTTTTTCTGATGAAACAGGGGAGCGTTTACAAGCGACAATGATTGCTTCTGTCAGGGCGCCTCACCAGAGGAGCTGACGGTGTGTGTGTGTGTGTGTGTTTGTGGGTGGGGCGGTGTGTGTGTGTGTGGGTGGGGTGGTGGCGGGTGTGTGGGGGCAGGGGGGGCGGAGAGAGGGACGTTTTAGGGTCACATAAGGCCAAGAAGGGACGAGAGGGATGATAGTGATATTTTTCTTAGAAAACTTTGAGCAAAATAGATACGTTGGCAAGAGTTGTGGATGTTTGTCATTACGAGGAACGTGTTGCTGGTGAAGGGGAAATGGGGATCCAACCTTCTATTAGTATTTACTGCGGACTATAATTATTTGGCAGTGAATACAAGTCTGTGAAGGATTGTAATCCACGAGTCAGAATTCCCCTGAAGGAAAATAGATTAATCATGACCTTGTTATGGTATTTTTTTTGTATTTGGATAAAGTGTCAAGGATTTTGTAATTATCCACCGTTTCAAGTGTAACCGGGAATGTTATGTTCATTTACTCGTCATCCAGAAACAGCCTATTTTGAGACTAATTAACCTTTCTGAAAGGCTGTTATAAATGTTTAAATGCTCCATATCAGTTAATATTTGGTTACGGTGTTGTGCTATTTCAGCCACTGTGGAATATTTTTGTTTCCATAGATCATAAAATATTTTTGGTCGGTTAAATTTAACTGCATCCGGACGATTGACAGACTCCTGGCCGCACAAGTGAATCCAATGCGTTCATTCATCCTTCATTCCATCAATTAATCAACCATCCGTCCATCAACTATCTCTTTCCATCTATCTTTACCTGCTCATACCTGGTGGTTTGTTCAGTTCTGCTCATATACCTTTCTATTGTAATCCTGGTATTTCACGTGAGACCGAAATCCATTTGGACTTCAACTTGAACAAGACTAGCACCTACTATATAGATGGTGGACTTAGACCCCGTGAGCGAGTATAAAATGGATGGATGAGTTCATGAGGGCCTTATCTTCCTCATTCTATATTCTAATTGCTACATTCTCTTTCTCGGCCACATCATTCAGAAACCCAACCTGGCTCCACCGTAGCTTCTCACCGGACACTAAGCCCGCCTAAAGGGGTCCTCAATATTCTTGGCAAATGTATGTAATCATCATTGGAAACCATGAAAAGAGACAAAGAAAGTGGAGCCTGGCTTACTCCATTTCCCCTTGAGAGAATAAGTGAAGGATCCGGTGGTAATAGTAGCCTCTCAGAACGATCAGCGGGCAGGTTCGCGAGTTCAGACCGCTGTTCCTTCCCTCCGTTCTGACTAGGATTCAGAGGGACACAGTATACACTAAACGATACACAGCGGCCAAGCGATCAGTGATCCAGATCCCCTGTTCTCTGAAGCATCGCGTGGCGCGGACCCAGCCTCCATACCTCCACCGTCCTCTGGGGCCACGTCGCTCTGGCGTTCCCGGGCTGTAAACTAAGTTAGGCGACATTGCTTTTAGCCTCCGCCTCCCGACAGTGTGCAAGATTGAACTTGAGAAACTTTTTGATGAGCCGTTAACTACGACTTTGAGCCTACCAGCTACACTCCTGGCAGCCAACTCGAAAGCACTAAAGCGTCGCTATGGTGATAAGCTTCCCTTCCCAACCCCCACCCCACCCCCAGGATACTGTCTTCCTAATGGACTGGTGGTCGGTGGTCCCTGAGACAGAAGGTCCCCTCTAAGTCTTGGGGCTGCCTTAGTGGTTTCACATCCCCTCTCTGGAGGGCAGATGTTTTGTTGCAACTTGCACACAGATATTAAATTGTGTGTAAAAATGGTTGCCTTGTTTATGTTTACTACCACAAACCTTTACTGATTACGTTCACTCATATATTTATTCCGTCTGGAACACAGAGTACATGTCACACCAATTACTGCAGTTTGAATTTCTTTTTGCGCTAAAAGCATTATGCTGGAAATAACCAGGCCAGCCCTATGGCCGCACCATTAAACCATTAAACCTGGCTGATGCCCTCAACCTGCCTTACCATGTAATGCTGTTGGCTCTGTTCTTCTCAGGAGTCCATGGAGGGGGTTTTCATTGATCACCCTCCGTCTTCATACGCTGCTCAATGTGCTCTCCTGGAACACACGACGAATATTGCCATGATGCCAAATTAAATATTGTTTAATAGGTGATATAATTCTATGCCACATGTCTGACTTGGCGTGTAAGACTGGATTCGGTTTTGCAGGGTAATTGCTTCAGAGCATTTCCAAGTTCTCTGCAGAGTTGTATTAATTGATTGATTTATTTACCAACAAAACGTTTGACTGCAAACCTGCAATTTCTTTTCCCCTTTTATGCGCTCGTATACATTTGTTTTACATTTTGATTGTAATGCGGAGCACTGCGTGTTCCTTGCATATGATGTGTGCGACGTGTGCCTTGCCATAAACATCCAGTTATTCATCTACGGCGCCGACAGCTTGTTGTGTTTGTTAAGACATCTTATCAACTGCTGTACTGTCATACTGCTGTCATACCCTCTCACCATCAGTTCTGATGCAAGACTATAGATATCTCCTTAAATATACACACATACACCCAGCCAACTACCACAACACACACACCCACACCCACACACACACACACACACATACACACACACACACAACACTCTCTTCTCTTATCTCCAGACAGGCTATCTTTTGTTTGATCATAAAGCCTGGCATAGTTCTACGTTTTGTCATGTTGTCGACAACAATGATGAAATGACGCATACGTTAATCCTTGGATATTTCTTCTGCTTACAAATGGAGTCTTTCCAGCAGTGAGTGGTTAATAAACTCTCACCGTCAGTGGCGTCTGCTCCCATTGCTGACCAGAGACATGTGACAGAGCCGTCCTCAACAGTCTGTGGAATATATCCTCAGAGAGTCATTGGTCTTCGTCTGCTTCTCCTTTACACATATCCTATATCCGAGCAGAAAACAAGCTTTTGAGGTGCTTGCATTCTGCTCATCCACTCCTATTAAACAAAGAAAAAGGGCTACAGATTCATTGTTCTTAGCTATGGTATGGGCCCATACTTTTGTGTATTGAATTTGCAGCTGATCTTGTTCCACTGATGCTTTTTCAACCCTTACTTATCTGCAGCCTTCGACCACGCTGCTCCTCTTAATGACAAAAAGCCAACTATAAAAACCAGCGCCATGGTTCAATGAAGGAACTCACACTCAAACAAAGCTGCAGAAAACTATAAAGGAAATGGCGTTCGAATAATATGAAGTATATTATCTTGCATGGCAGGAATGCCAGCTCAGCTACAAATCCGCATTAACCACTTACAGAAACTCATATTTTGGTGTAATTTATTTAAAATAAACAACCCTAGGTTTCCCTTAAAATATCGGACGCAATAACAGACTCAAAAAGTGTATCCAACATTAATAGAATGTGTTGATGCTTCGACTAATCTTCATTTTGAACCTCCTGCCCCTAACATAACCACATGTCAGGCTAAATAAACACAGGCATCTACTACCTCTGTGCTTCTTCCTGTCCCTACCAGGGTTCTTAAATAACCGGACCAGTGGTTGGGCCTTCCCAATGGTTGAACCTGCTACTCAATAGTTGACCTGTAATGCTCAACATCATGAACAACAATGCTTGGCCCATCCCTAATCTCCTTTCTTTTCTGAAGTACTGGTTACAACTGGATATAACCAAACCCTCGATCTCCCGATGATGAACAACTTACTGTATTCGATCCCATTCAGTCTGGGCTTAGGACTTTCTAGTCTACTGAGACTGCTATGAATAGATTATCTTCTCCTTACCATGGACAGCAATGCAAGCTCCCTGCCAGTGGTTCTTTACCTCAGTGCTGCCTATGGAACGATTGAAATTGGTCTGCCCCAAGGGTTGTTCCTCCTCGGTCCGCTGCTCTTTGCAATCGACATACTTCCTCTTGGCGATTTTATTCACAACTAAGGAATTAGGTTTTGGTTCCCTTCGTGTTCTCTTCTCCACTCTACCTTAGCGAACCATGACGCTATCTCTGTTTTAGTGTGTTGCTGTGATCATGACTTTACACTTAGCAACCCCACCGGACAGCTACCAACTTGCTCTCGAAACAGCACCTCATCAGAATGGATAATAATCATTCTCTTACTTTTTTTCTTGTACTTAAAATGTTTAGCTAGTGTACTGTGTAGGTCCATTGTGACACTCATTGCACCCCTAAACCTCCCTAAAAAGAGGGATCCCTCCCTCTGGGTTCCTTCTCAAGGTTTGGTCCTTGAGAATGAGGGGATTTTTTTTCCTGCCCTTTGGGGGCTTAGGGTGAGTGTCATAAATATATGGCCTGTAAAGCCCTTTGAGACTGTAGATGTGCACTATTCAAATAAAATCAACCCGACTTGACCATCTGTGAACAACGGACAATAGCCGGTGATCCAAAGTAAATCTTTGAAACGGTTGCTGTATTGAGGATTTTAGTGGTGAAGGACAGAGGAGCTTGTCCTATGCTATGTGGTAAGTCATCTTTGTGACAGGGTGTAATCCAACTAAAAAGCTATTGCTATAAATGGGAAAAAAACGATGTTCCTCTAGAATAACTCTGTTCACATATTCACCACATGAGTGACTGTTCATTTATCAACTGTCACAAATTCCATTAGCATGCATTGGCAACTTCACATGTAACGTTCTGTTTGAACTCATCTTAATTCAGGGAGATGCGTTCTTTTCGCTCTTGAACAGAGAGAACCGTCGTAAAGGCTGCGAAGGGATGCAAATATGTGCTGATCCACTGGGTTCATACACATCTCCTTTATCTCAATTTCCCTTTTGTACAACTGTCCGTAACCACAACCTTTAGGTTATTTATTGATATGCATATTATTCATTGAACACAACTGAACAATATTTTTTTCATTATATACCACAACTACTGCTAGGTAATTCATTTGAAACGTATGCTTAACACCTATACTGTTTGTTAGTTGATCTATAACGTACATTGACATTCAAGCGAGGTACTAGGTGGTATTGTTCTCAATACCACCTAGTACCTGATATGCTGCCCCTCTTCCCTTCCTACCAAGGTCCTTTCTTTCTTTATTTCATCCTCTCCCCCCTCTCTCTCTTCCAGTAACCTTTTTCTTTCTCCATATGCCAGAACGCTTCAACATTTTTCTAATGCCAAATCTGCCGAGTCCCAAGCCTGTAATTCCTCCTGCGATGTCCCCCCTCAGTATGCATGAGCCCCATTACCCCCCCCCCCCCAGCCCCCCTCACCTCTGAGGCGACACGCTGCTGGATCCCTGCTGTAATCCAGGGGCCTCCTGTTGCAGAACCCTCATGCATTACAATCACCATCGGAGGGGTGGAGAGGGCGGTGGTGATGGTGGTGATGGGGAGAGGTTTCGGGTGGGGTTATCTTGGTGCCAAAGTAACCTCTCTCCACCCTATCACCACCGTCCACTGTTGCGTTTACTCCATCGTGCCAAATGAGCTGTTATCTGGTTGAGGAGGGGGGAGGAGGGGGAGGAGGGGGGAGAAGGGGGGGAGGGGCCCGATGGGACCCCGGGAGAGTAGCGCCACGTTGATACTCATCCTGAGAATCTCCAGAAAGCTGCAAAGGTCACCGCAGTCTAACTGTAGGATTCACTTTTATCACAGCACCTCTCCTCTTCCCCACTCCCCCTCTCTCCCTCTAGACAGCTTAACATTATACCAGAGTGCAGAAATTAGTGCAAATGACTCTGTGAGAGACCTGATGGAGGAATATAAAAATGGATTGCACTCATATTGCACTTCACCAGTCACTCCGGTCGCTTAAAGCCTTTTTCTGACGTTTCATCACTGAACCTTAATGACTCTCACTTACTCTCGCTGACTTAAACTGACTTACTGCTTAACACTGACTCTAATTGACTTAAACTGACTCTAGCTGACTCTCAATGACTCTTTGACTTAAACCGACTCTTACTGTCTCTTACAGACTATCACTGACTCAAACTGAGTCTCAATGACTCTCATTGACCGAAACGTACTCTCAATGACTCTCACTGAGAATGGACTCTCACAGAATCGTAGTAACCCTAATGACTCAAGTGCTCAAAATGACAACTGATTCGCATTGACCCTGACCCAAACCTGACCCGATGATTCCTCTCTATCTCTAACTGACTCTCACTGACTCTTACTGCGTACTCAGACACTCCAACACTTTGACATATTGAGATAGGGCTGTATAGAGCTATTATAGAGTTGCTCGGTTGTTCTTGCATTCAATATGAAATGCATTTTGCCAGAAGAAGGAAAAAATAACTGTCAAATGTCTTGTCTGAGCCTAACCAAATTAACATTTATACATTAAAATGCGGGGAGGGCCTAGGGTGGCACATCATGACAAGGGCTGTCAACTTAGTGCTTCAGAAAAGTGAGATCCATCTCTGTCCGCAAGGCCGTTCAGGATGTCTATCTGCTGTGCCACCGTGCCTGTAGGAGGAAGCGGCTGACGGTGATAACAGAGAGATATTAACATTGAGTAAGGGCAGCCATGACTTTTACATCTAAAACGACCCACGGCGAGGTGTTGAAATGCCTCCTTCTTGGGGTATTTCTGTGAACCTTCTGTGCTGTTGCCCTCTTTTTTTTTGTGTTCTACAGGGTCCAATTAGATCAGGTAATGATTAAATGATCTATAACCATTTGACACCATATTTCGCTGATAACTGACTAGCTTTGTTTGTTGGTTTGTTTGACCACTCTGTATCATTGTTTCCCAACCTCTTTAGGCACCCCATTTTTTAGATTGGACATCATTTTCTGCGAGACCATCTTGTGACATGTTGGAGCATCTGCTTCCGATCACATTGTTTCAAGACCATCAACATCTGCCCATGTTGTCAATGTCCCAGTGAACCTAAATGTGCACAGCGCCATACTAAGTGATAAGTGGTTGATTGTTTGTGGCTATGAATCATTAGGCAGTCAAGAACCTTTACGAGACCTTTCCAATTGGATATCAATAAATATTTGTAAATATTACAAAAAATTGCTCGCTTGGGTCAGCAGGCTAGGGTCAGCAGGCTCTACAGGCTCTATATTATATTATAGGAAGCGACGGCCTTCACTCAGTGATAAATTCGGTGCGCACGTTCATGCACATAACCCCCGCCACCCCCTAACACACTGCTCCACCATGTTTATTCTTTCAAAGAGGTGAAAGAGTTTCATAAAACGTTGCTGTCCTCCCTATTATAAAAACCAACAACTTCTTAAAACACTCGTTCCGCAACGGACAATGATAATAATATAAAAATAAGATGATATGTTTATGGAGATATAAGAGCACAGCAAATGCATAACAATGTGTTTGCATAGAGCAAGTACACTTTGTGTTTACCTAAGACTGAGGTAAGAGGTGCGTACCATTCATCCATCATTCAGGCCTATAATAAACCAGAGCATACTTTTGTCATTTGTAAACATGCAACACAAAAAAGTAATTGTAACTACTACACAGCCACACACACATTGGACAGAAGAGGGAATAACATCCCATATTTCAGGTAAACGTTCCAAACATAAATGCAAGTTGAAGCAACAATGTGGCAATCATGAAAGTGCCCATCATAATCTACTCCCTTCACACATATGGGATCCCAGGGAGGAACTCTACAATATCCAACCACAACCTCCACTCTTCCCTTGGTACACAAAAGCACAAAGTTGGGTACACATCATATGTATAAACACACACACACACACACACAGAAACGCACACACACACACACACACACACACACACACACACACACACACACACACACACACACACACACACACACACACACACACACACACACACACACAAAAACAGAGGCGTACATCCCACTGCCCAACACACACACGCACACACACAGAAGCTCTAGCCTCAAGGGAGAGATGCCCGTTGACTACAAAGTGATTTTACACTGTGACCGTTTACCGTTCCGTAGAGAGAGTGTGCGCCTGGCGCCTGTGTGTGTGTGTGTGTGTGTGTGTGTGTGTGTGTGTGTGTGTGTGTGTGTGTGTGTGTGTGTGTGTGTGTGTGTGTGTGTGTGTGTGTGTGTGTGTGTGTGTGTGTGCGTGTGTAGTGCTGCCAGCAGCATGGTACACCACAAGCAGTACGCAGTGGAGAGGGGAGCTATCCCGGGTGCTGTCTGATAGCCTGGCACCCATGCAGGCCCGCGGCTCCGACAAAGCCCCCACCCCGTGTCCCCCCCCCCCCCCCCCCCCCCCCCCCTCCATCACCCAGGAGGGCTCCGGGTCCCAAGGCTCATGGGTGAGAGAAGGACAAACACATGCGTTAGTGTCGTTTGAATTCATCGCCGCTCCACCATTACTGGAGCGGCGATTTGTATTTCTCATCAAGCATTTCATTGAAACACGGTGGTCCTGAAATAACCTATTTGAGCGTGTGTTTGGTCTGTTTGTCCTGGTGCCTTTCCACACGCCAGGGCTCTGTTCCGTTCCCAGGGATCACTGTGTGCTAGATCCATTGGTCTGCAGCTTCATAATCCCTGTTCTGTTCAAATGGGAGACATGGTTTTGTCTTTTGCTCCAACTTCTATAATTTTAAACAGAGAAAGGTTGCTTTTTATCCCCTCTCTCTGGTAAACAACCAGCATACAAACTAGGGGTGGGAATCTCTTGGCACGATTCGATTCCGATTATGAGGTCAACGATTTGATTCTGAAGCGATTATCGATGCATCTCGATGCAAAAAAAAAAAAAATGTACATTTCCATCCGTGATTTTCAAAAATATATATATACATCTGGGTTTGCTAATCAGAGTTTGCTAATCACTTCCTACTTTTGTGATGATCATTAAAGACCTCAAGATGAATTAACTTATCTAATATTTCATAAGAGAGAAAGCTTTTGTCACAAATATTACTTTCTATGAACAATGCAATAATCAATGCAGCTTGCATTATAGCACAATATGAAAGCATGCAAAACATAGGGTTCAGTTTTATTTTATTAAAAAAATATATTTTCTATGTCATTAAAGGAAAAGCTGCTCTTGAATTGGAAGGACTTCTTGTGTCTGGCTGTGAGTTTGCGCTCATGCTATGCGTAGGCTGAATCGCAATCGTGTCAAGACAAATCAGATTGGCCAATACAGACTGAAGATAAATTCAATAATTTTAAAATTACAAAAATTATTCCTCTCTGGTGAACATAATGTTGCAACAGGCAAAACATTTTTTTTTCTTTTTTTATTCTGATTATTAATTGATCTGCATCGAGACAGAATCGTTCTAGCGAGAATCGCGATGCACTGAAGAATTGATTATTTTCCCCACCCCTAATACAAACCATGAGGGGTCCACTACCTGTCCGGACATATTGTGCCAAGACCCTCCATCATAGCCATTCCACACTGTCTCTCCGCAACACTTTCCATGTAATGCTTTAAAAATAGCCCATAATTCAAACTACAGGCCTGTGTGTGTATGCACACATGCATCTGTGTCTGTGTGTGTGTATGTGCGCATCTTTATGGGATTGTGTGTGTGTTTATGCGCACGCACACACATCTTTATGTGTGTGCGTGTGTGTGTGTGTGTGTGTGTTTGTGTTTGTGTGAATGCATATGTGTATGAATATGTGTGTTTGTGTGCATGTGTGTCTGTGTCTGTGTGGCACAATGGGTGAAAAGTGAAGAATGATATAATAGCGTCATTTCCTTCCTGTTGCTCCCTTGCCAATTCAGCTTCCTGCACACACGCATTCAAACCAGGGCCATGCAACAGCACTTCAACACAATCACTGGATGCTGTACACCATCGCCCAGCCAAAGCCTAGGTGGCCCTACTTTGTTTCAAGGCTCTTTATAAAACAGGACAGGTGCGGGAGGAAAGGAAAAAACTGCGAAGGGCCAGATGAGCTTGTGCCATTAGAAGATCATGCAGACCATTTTATGTGTGCAGGGAAGGAATAACGATAAGAAGAAGAACGCAAAGCTATGGAGGGGCGCTGGGGCCCCAAAGTGCTGTTGTGAGGTGTAAATAAGATAATGAAGCCTCGTAACCCAGCGGCCGCCACCACCGCTGTGTGGTGGTGCCAGCATTCCCAGTAATGCTGGCTGCTGCTGCTGCTGGCTGCTACTGCTGCTGCTGCTGCTGGTTCTGACTGCTACTGCTGCTACTGTAGGGCTTGTTCACACTACCTCTCTCCGTTGCCGTATCTCAATAACTTTGCATGGGGCGCTCGCGAAATGCATTGTGGGTCCGTCCGTCCATTCGGCTCCGTGGCCTGTGTCAAAAACTTGTGAAATTTTCAACTTTTCAGGCAGCGCCGGATCCGTCTTTTGTATTTATATCCCCACATTGGCTTTGTAGCAGAAAACGATTTGATTGGCTGCAGTATGCTTCGACAAAGACTATAGTCCCATATACGTCAGACACGCCCTCGGTCATCGTTACTGCTGTGTTACTGCTACTGGCTGCTGCTACAGCTGCTGCTGGTTCTGGCTGCTGCTGCTGCTGCTATTACTGCTACCGTTACTGCTACTGGCTGCTGGTTCTGGCTACAGCATTGCTGGTTCTGGTTACTTTTGCTGCTGCTGGCTGCAGCTGCTGCTGCTGATGCTGCTGCTGGGCCCGGCGATGAGTAGACTTGCAGTGTGGAGACGGGCGTGTCATCCCTGCCCACTGCCATTGAGATTCAACGCAAACACAGCAGATTTCAAACAGGTGGGCCATCGCCCGGGGCTGTGTGGGCTGCTAGCGTTTTGATGTAATCACCCGCACCCGGCAGGATATTTTTGCCCCCCTATGACCCCTCACACATCACAAACAGCGCCTGCAGCGGATTCCGGGCTCTGTGTTAAAAAAGGAATGGCAGGCTAAATCGACTCCTTATGAAAGCCCTTCACAGGTGCTTTTTGAGCTGTACAGAACCAGGGCCAGTGGTGTCTTTAATAATGCTCCACAAATGAAAGGATGCAGTGAGCTACTTCGGATCCACTAATGGTAAATGAACTAAAAGTGAACCATGCTGTGCCTGTGTTTGAAATCCATTTCACGAGCGCTGTGCTCATATTGGCGTAGTATAACATCATAAAACTTAAGGTTAATGTGTATCATTTACACAACAAACTCCCTTTTATGGCCTTTGATAGTCCACATGTCTCAATCCAGCTCCTCTGTCATTTACAAGATGAATTTGCCACCCACCTTTGGCAATGTCTTGTTTATGTTTTAATCACTCGCTCCCCGGAAAGATAATCAACTGTAAAAAGTGTTAATAGGGCGTCTCCAAAGGACCCCTTTTTTGTTGTGGATAGGATTATTTATCAAAATCTGTGACAGTTTTTCCTCACAAGCCAGCCGTCTCCGATCCTTCATTGTGACTGGGTGTGTGTGCATAGAATGATGTGTCTTACATTGAGTAATGTGCAACAAAAACTAGCATCGTGCGCCCCAGTCGTTTGTCAGACTGCAGCTAAAAAGGTTTCATCCGCCCTTGGACGGCGTGATGTCAGCTGGAGTTTAATCGTCCCAAAGTGAGCTCAGCAGGACACAACCAACAATGATAAATGTCTCAGTTTAGCATGATCGCTGGCAACGGATTGGTTTAGGCTATTGGGAAGCTCTCTCTCTCTCTCTCTCTCTCTCTCTCTCTCTCTCTCTCTCTCTCTCTCTCTCTCTCTCTCTCTCTCTCTCTCTCTTATCTATACTCTCTCTCTTACGATACTGTCTGTTTGACCTCCCTCTCTTTCTCTCTCTCTCTCTCCAATATTCTCTCACACACCTATACTTTATCTTCCTCTTTCTGTCTTGCTCTTGTTCAATCTCTAATCTCTCTCTCTCTCTCTCTCTCTCTCTCTCTCTCTCTCTCTCTCTCTCTCTCTCTCTATCTATCTCTTCGCACGTACACAGAAGTCTTTGCACACAGAGTTGCCATTCTGTGTGCATTATTTAGCACCCAACTGTAAGATTTATTTGAACTAACAACTTCAGGATCAATAGCTATCAGCCATTGATGCCTTGGCGAGCGAGGAAAAGATCTATTATAACATAAGGCTTCTCGTGAATCAAGTATGGCCCATACTCATACATTCACCAGCTGGCTCTCTTTCCACTGCAAACCCTTCTCACAGTGAACCTCACAGAAGGCAGAAGAGAGGAGTGTGAAAACCCATTATTATATATTCTTAATAATAATAATGGCCATAGTTATCACTGTTATTATTATTACCTCTGCTGAGCAGGCTATGTTTTCACACTCAGTCTCTGTGTCTGTGCGTCTGCCACTGTGTGCATGGATTTGCACCATATTTGGTGAGGACGTTGGTTATGGGACAACTAAAAAGTGGTTAACTTTTCATCCCAATGCGGCGAATTGGGCGGGGCATTGGGATTTACATTTGTTTGGCAGGATATCTCCAAAAGTATAGCCCACCTGTACACCCTCCAAAGGTGGGGTGTGCAACGATTTTTTAAGGGGCGATACATTTGCGTAACACCACCAAAATCCTATTCTGTATGGCTTTTCACGGTTAAAAGATTATGGTGGGTGGCTTCCCCAAGTCCTGCCCACTGCCTGTTTTCTAGAAAATCTCCATGAGGGGTGTCTTGTGGGGGGCCTTGTGGGGTGTCATCACACACAAATCAGCTCCCTCCAGTCAAGGCTCACTTCTATCCAGTCGATACCGTGGCGGAGTCACTTTACTCCTCTTTACTCTTTTCTCATTATTATTATCATCATCATCATCATAATCATCATCATTAGCATCAAAAGACCCTGCATCATCATCAGCATCATCCTCATCAGCATCATCATCATAATCATCAGCATCATTCATACCTTCACATTCTAGAGATCTCTTGACTCCATTCAAAGTTTCAAACCAAAGGATGTTGTTTGTATTAGCAGGTATAATAGATAATAGTCGTCAACAAACCATCATTGTTGTTGTGTGTGCACCACTGAGGCAGACAGGGCTCCTCAAGACTGCTCCACAAAAGCAAGATGCTCAAATGAGTTAGTACTACCACTACACTACAGGAGAGTAGTCTCAGTTTTCTCTGTAAATAACAAAGTGTGTGGGCACATGCACGTGTGCGTGTGTATATGTGTGTGTGTGTGTGTGTGTGTGTGTGTGTGTGTGTGTGTGTGTGTGTGTGTGTGTGTGTGTGTGTGTGTGTGTGTGTGTGTGTGTGTGTGTGTGTGTGTGTGTGTGTGTGTGTGTGAGTGTGTGTGTGCGTGAGAGCAGTCTGGGGAATCCCCCGGTGTCAGTCAGAGCACTGCAGTGTCATCCATCAAGCGTATTCTTTTTATGGGCCTAAAGAGCTAAACCACAAGCTTTGGGGGGCGGGGGACCTGGCCCATTGATCTGTTTGAGATGAGCATAGGTTGGGGGGGGGGGGGGGGGGGACCAGCATGGTGTGACAAGATTTGTGGCGTTTTCATTTAGTTCCACATCTCTCACCTCTTAATTAGATCTGAACGGCCCGAGGGCGCCCGTCTTCAGCGGGAGCAGCTGTGTCATTCGCTGCCTCCGAGGACGTCAATGTTTAGCGGTATACACGTTGAACATTGCGCCCGGTCTCAAAATAGCAACCCTTTTCCTTTCTGTTTAATGTTCAGTTCTCTCTCCAAATTCTCATCCTCCTTCTTTTTTCTCTCGTACCTTTATTCCTGTTCCTCGGTGTCAGGGATCTGTAAGGGAGTAACGTGTATTGTCCTCTCCCCGGGATTGAAAAGCGCTTTTAAAAGTGACGCGCACCCCTCGGAACACACTTGGGTGTGCGCTTTTTATTTCATCGTTGCCAGATTTCCTCTGTGGTGGTGGGGGAGGCGTTGAGCTGCATTATGTAGTCCGGGACAGCGCTCCACTTGCAAGCCTTTCATATGTCTTACATTATTCCTGATATTATTCCAATAGCCCCAGTGACCCTCCAGCTATTAAACTACAACTCCCAGCTGGCACTGATTGATGAACGGCTAACTCGTACGCCACAAGATTTAACATCACTGACTATGAAGTGTCTCCGCAGCATATAGCCCGAGTCTGTACGTTTTTATGTTAAGATTTCATTGCTTGAGGAATGGTAACATTGCTCGTTCTTTATCATCATTTGTTCAATCATTTACTGATGAAAAGGAGCTCCCCAAACAACAACAACAACAAGTCATAACAACAAGTCAATCAAAAGCAGATTTATTTCAGGTAAAAAAAATTAAAATCAATACTATGGCAATTTATATGTTTGTGTTCTTATATAACTTATTAACCATCACAATATATTCGATTATGTTTATTCATGCAATCAGGCTTCTATTCCAGGGATTTAATTTGCACAGCAGCCAGGCTAATGGGGAGACCTCATTACAGCAGCACATGTTCATGATATGGATTTCAGGAAGAACACAGTGAAGTATGGCTGTTGCAAAGCTTGCTGTGGATATGCTGCTCTGAGGCATGAGATGCTTTCGAAGAATAATATCTAATAATTCCGATATTCTGATATTAACGTTGAATCAATGGGCCACGTGTGGAGGGAATAGTGACCTCAACGAATGGAGGAAAGTGATGCGAACAAAAAAAAGGAAACAGAAGGAGTGATTTGTGTTTTCGGTAAGTATTTGTAAATACCCACAAGTGAAGGGCAAATGTAAAATCGTGCATTGCCAAGACGATGCATATTCATCTTCTCCGCTCTCCGCTCCATTGAGTAAAATACTTCATCAAAGGTGAACTTATGCATTACACAAAATATTCACCCTGCGCTTCCTCCTTCCTTCTGGAGAAGTCAGCGGCTTCAAAGAGGACCGAGTGCCACTTCAAAGATCTACTCATCTGCTCAACTTTTTCCTCTCTGCTCTTTCACTCGTTCTGCTGTTCCAGCTTAACACACACACACGAACACACGTGTGTGTGTGTGTGTGTGTGTGTGTGTGTGTGTGTGTGTGTGTGTGTGTGTGTGTGTGTGTGTGTGTGTGTGTGTGTGTGTGTGTGTGTGTGTGTGTGTGTGTGGGGGAGAGAGAAAGAGAGTGTTTATGTGCGTGTGTGTGTTTTTTTTTTTGTGTATTTGTGAGAATATGTGTGTGTGCGTGTGCGTGCATGAGTATGTGTGCATGTGTGGGTGGGGGTTTTTGAACCTTGGATTTCTGTGTGTGTGAGTGTGTGTGTTTGTGTGTGTGCGTGTGTGTCCGTGCGTGCATATTTGTGTCAGTTGGTGCGCATGTGTGTGTGTGTGTGTGTTTAATCTGCAGTCCCCACCATGCTTCCATGTCCCCCATTCCCACCAGCAGCCCACTGTGTGGCTAATGAAGTTTTCTTTTTTGTATCTCCTTATTTTATTCTTCCCGTCATTCCATCATCAAGAATATGTCAAATCAAAGAGGGCTCACTGACTGCCCTGCCCCTAGTTGTTCCTCTTTGCTCTTATAGTACACTGACAATGTGAGCAGGTTGAAACATCACAGGAGCAGTAATGAAGACGTGTTTGAGCTGATGTACAGCAGGCTGCCACATGCTAACAAGACCAAAGGCGGCTAATTGTCAAGTGATGTTCTCTTGCGTCACACTTTTAATTATCTGTTAAGATATGTGTCACACACTATTCCATTTGTGCTCCTCGTCATTTTCTGCAGTAGTAGATTAATGGACATGGGGGGGGGGGGGGGGGGGGGCTCATCATTGCATACATTTTGGTTTGTTTTATGAGATTATAAATTGAGTTGCTGGAACTAATATGGGGTACCACAATAAGGGAACATTAATTAACTATTATTTAACATTCATTATTGTAGTACTAAGCATTATCTAACTGCTTACTGCTGTATTTACTGCTGTTAGTTGGGCTAGTTGTCTCGTGTTTTTTCACCTTTGGTTGGTAGCTCAGTAGCCAGCGTGCTTATAAGGTTGGTTTGGACAGGGGCTTCTGAATAGGTGTTTTCCTTGGATTTTGGCACAAGGGATTATAACATCTGATCCTGTGTATTAATGAATTAGTTAATCAACAATTAACTAATTGTCTATTAATCATTTACTAACTGTGTCGATGATAACTAATGAGGCATGATAAGGTAATGGTGCTCATGTTGAGGAAAGGAAAGGTTTTCATTTCAAGCCCCTTCCAGTAACTGTCCACTCTAACTGGTTGGCAACTGTGTGACGCAAACAGACTGCTTCAGCATAACTCTGGGTGGCTGGGTTGACGTGAGTGGGGAGGGCTTTGTGGTTGTCAACTTTAACACTGACCCTTACCCTAAACCCTATGCTGATGCAATATATTTAGGCTCAGACTGCATTAACTAGCTACCATTCTAAATTGTCAAATCATTAAAGGAGCTAGGAGGAAATCTGGTGGATTTTCTTGCAGTATATTTATCAGTCACGATGGAGGTGTGACAATACATGGACCTGATGTGATGCTCACATTTATCTGAGACAATCATTCCCGGGGGTGGTTCGTAGAGCACTTATCACAGTCTTGTCCTTCACGCCACACAATCATACAGCTGCACTGCAGTGAAAGCTCCTCAACCTGCCAACACAATGCTCCATCAAACAAAGAATTGGCATGCACCTTTTTTTTTACTTACAAGTCAGTAATAATAAACACAAACAAATATAACAGCCATACTTTAGACTAAAATATGAACATCGGATTGTCATTTTATCAAACAATTATAAATATTCCTCCTTTATGATCAACTTTAGATGAAAATCGGCCAAAAGAAAAAAGTAAGACGGACACGTTTGAAATATTTCACACAATTTCAACACCTGTCAAAGCTAATGGACAAGCAGCTGGTTGAGGGCTCTGGTTCCACTCATGGTTATTCATCTCAACTCTCGGGGGCTCCGTCAGAAATCTTGCCCACTATGATCAAAACTTCTCTCCAAAAAAGAAAAAAATGAAAAAGTGCTTCCCTCTCCCGAGTCGGTCATAGCGCGCGTTGACAACTCTGCCTTTTATAGCGTAGTTGGGAATCGTAAAATGTTCTCTGGAGATGATTGAGTTGCCATCTGAAGATGAAATGAGTTCCATGAGAGTCTCCTGAGAGGAAATTAGCGTTCCTTTCTGTCTCTCTGTAGCGACAAGTACCGCAAATGGCATCTCTCCTTGTAGCCCTCCGATGGCCTCCATCTTACCCCGGCGTACAGGTAAATACCTGCCGGTTGACCGGGCCTGGAGGAAGGTACACTGTTGGGAAACCCCTTTTCAATCGGCCGAGATTCTGAACACTCCCTGGGCGCTTGTCAATGCGTGCCAAATACGTCCAGCATTTACATCTTAACACACACTGGAAGACACAGGCCCATTAACAAGCCCTGGAGGAGCTGTTGGTGCTTTGTACTTTTATGGGCCCTTCCAGGATGTTTTTTTGTTTTTTTTTACAAGCTCTTGCATGGCTGTGTGGGATAACCCCCTTTGCTGCAGCACAATGCATAAAGAACACAGGCAATTAACGGGAATATTAATCAGTAGCCCAATTCCACTGGTTCATCTGATTGACTGGAGCCAACAACTTTTGGTCTAAGTTAACATTCATGATTACAAATTGGATTGTTTCATTTATTTATTTTTTGGTTACAACAATTATTGTGACAAATATGGCAGAAGAGTCACTCCAGTGACTCATAACAATGATTATCTTTCCCATTTGATTGTTTTATTTTCACCATGAAAACCAGCAAATAATAAGCAGTTTGACGTTAGCAGTTTTGCTATCCGTACGCATTCCCAAAGCAAAATATTAATAAAATCCTAAAATCCTCCCAATAAAATCCTGGCGGTGTACCTTCGTTCAATCCTACTACAGAGATCAACGTATAGAGCAGTGCATCTCCCGATAGTAGGTTACAGTGGTCACAGATGCAGCCTTAACACAACTCGAAAAATCCACTTGCTTCCTTAAGTGTGATAACCTTTAATATGGTGGGGAGATATTTGATACAGTCTTAAGTGATCTGTGTTGCATTGGACACTGCCATGTTAATGTCAACTGTATTAAAATCCAATCTGCCATCTTCATCATTCCTGATAACCTCCACCTCCCTGCATTACCTGAGTTCCTCATCTGGTTAGCATCATCATCATCATAATCATTATCACCTTCCTCCTCCTTCCTACCACCACCGTCACCATCATCATCATCATCATCATCATAATCATTATCATCATTATCATCATCATCATCATCATCATCATCATCATCATCATCATCATCATCACCATCATCACTACCATTATTGTCATCATCCTCACCTTCCCCACCATCATCATCGCCATCATCATCACCATCAACAACACCATCATCATCATCTTCCTCCTCCCCCCTACCAGCATCATCAAAATCATCATCATCATCATCATCATCATCATCATCATCACCATCATCATCTTCCTCCTGCTCCCCACCACCAACATCGTCGTGGTACCTTTTAGACAAGACGCGTGTGTCCGTTTAGAGGCAGCCATCACCACCAAGCAATATCTGTTCTGATAAGGTTGTCTGGTCGGGATGTTGGCCTCAGAGTGGAGCCCCAGGACACCAATACATCCCTTACAGGACGCGTGAACTTTGGTGTGTGTTTGGCAGACTGAGATAGAGAGACAGAAAGCAAAAGAGAGTGGGAGATGAAGGTTGTGTGTGGCTGGCGGTAGGGCGAGTCGCAGAGAGCAAAGTACCTGGGGAGAGAGAGAGAGAGAGGGAGGGAGGGAGGGAGGGAGAGAGAGAGAGAGAGAGAGTGCGAGATGTCTGGACTTATCTGGGCTCCCCTGCTCCTCCTCCCCAGGCCACGCTGGAGAACGATGGAGGACTTTGAAAAATCCTCCAGCTGCACACACGATTAAACCCACCAAGTCCCAATCAATTTCCTTGTCTCTTCTGAACCAAAGTAAAAGAGCCTCCTCTCGAAGGGCTGGCTGGATGGTCACAGTCCTGTCCTCATCTCGAGCACCCCAGATATAGCAACATGTAGCCTTCTGCTAGGTCCCTGAAGCGGTTATATGGTCAAGGTGAAAAATAAGCACCATAACTTCGTAAAATCAAAATCGTGTTAATAAATATAGTTGCAAGCAACAATGACAGGTACCTACAGTATGGCGAGTGTGGTGACCATGGCCTAATAAATACATGATAGTAAAAATAAAATTGATTTCACGCCATGGCTTACAATATGGTTGGTCGAGGCCGGACTCGAACCAGTGACCCCTTGGCCAACGCTACACCACTAGGGTATAGCATGGTAGTGCTATACCAACTACATACGTGGAGTTATGGTGAGCTTATTAGGTATGGTAAATTGCCGATTGGTTAAAAAAGCATATAAAAACAACCATAACCATATTTCTAAAGCATACTGCGTAAAAATTCAGCGTCAAAACGGGGATGTGAAATGATGTGTGTACCACCTCAAGGCCCAGCCTGCATTGGTGCGATGCCTTGCTTCAAAGAGGCAACTTCAAACCAATGTTTATATCTGATTGGCTAAAAAACCTCTTCTTTTTTCGAGCGATATGATTGGCTCTAAAAAAATAATTTGAGGGATCTCATTGGCTGAATTTTATTTGATATAATATATTTGTATAAATATTTATCTAAAAAAAAGTTTGCTTTAAAATAGGTTTTGGCAAGCGATATGATTTCAGTCACAATACATCCTATTCTCGCCATCCACGCAGTATGCCTTTGTTGACACTCAACAAAGAGGGCTGCCCCTCTCCCTCTTTTTCCAGATCAGCGGGTATGGAAACATTTGTTTTGTACTTGATGTATATATAGGCATATATGTTTATATATTTGGAGTTAAATTGGCGCTCATGTTTGATGAACAAATTAACTACAGTTCATGCCTGACCTCCACTTTCCCTTGTGGTCCGTTGGTTTACGGGCCATAACAATGTACAGAATAAAGAAAAAAGAGATGAACCAAAAACAAATATAGACAATTATTCAGTGTTGGCTTGAGTGGGATTCAGCATATGTATGCTGTATTCAACTCATCTATCAAAATTAAGCATCAACCAAGTGTCTCACAGTGTCATTCAAGAGCTGACTTCAAACTTGACCAGCCTGTGTCGGCATCTTCCTCAGGTCTAGAGTGAAGGGAATGCATCTATAATGCCCTTTGCTAACCTGTAGCAACTCAAAGCACTTTAGAATTACTGAATCACAATCACCAATTCACTCACCATTCACACATCGACAGCGGGGTCAACAATACAGGGCCACAGCCAGCTCGTCTACAGGAGTGAGGGTTGGGAGTCTTCCTCAGGGACATTTTGACAAGATGAGCCAGAAATCTATCCAGTAACCTTTGACTTTGCTACACAGCCACATGTTGGGATTCTAGATATACAGCAAGATAGGACCCTCAGCAAATGAGGAAAATTGTTTTTGTAGCCTTGGTCGAAGATTGTTTCTTTCTCACGCACACTCACTCACTTATGTGTACAGCATAGATGTATATAAAATAGTTCTAACTGCTGGACTGTCAGAGTTATCTGTTCAATACACAACGGGATGCAGCTGACAACATCTCTGTGGGAGGCTTTGAAAGGAATCGGATGTACACATAACTGACCTCTGGAACGTAGGATATGACAGAACTTTGCGTTTGAAAGCCAAAACGCAAGGATATTGCTCATTGGGGCTTTTGCGAAGGCAAACGTATTCAGAGTGGTGTACTTGTCCATTGTGTATGAAGGTAGACTTTCCGTTTGCAAACATTTATTTCAAGGTCAAAGGCCTTCCAAAGTGAGGTTTTTGGAATCAGGGATTGTAGAAAATGAAGGTTTAGGTGTTTTTATACTTTTTATTAAAAACAACTTTATAAAAGTTTGTTACTGAAGACGTAATGATGAATAGTTTAATGGGCATATATTTGCATCATTTATTATATTACTATAAGTGTTTCGGTGTAAGGTTAATTATTGTATGACAGTATTTTTTAAAGTAGTAGAAGTGAAAACTTTTTTCCAGACTTAGCCCACTTTCTATTATTTAATGACAAAGCTAACATTTGAATCAAGAATCAGGTGTCATACCGGAAGGTAGCAGAATAAATTGCAATGTTTCAAAGTAAATCGGTTCTATTCATAGAGAGTGTTTTTATTAATACCTGTAAAACCGGAGAATGACTAAAATGATTATGGTGGTTCAATATTGAAAGGGTGATTAATGTTACACACAACACTATTACATATGAATACAAGACATTTTTCAATCTTCTTGAACAGCGGCTTGTGGTACTGACGAGGGGAGTTTAAAAAGTTATCTATGTTGTCTGCACTGCAGCAATAGGATATCTATGTGTTTGGCCCCGTGAATGGGTAGCCCTTTTTTCTTCTATATATTGTAGCGGGCGGAGACAGGCTGAAAGATTGTTTTGTAACAATGAAAGAGTTCAGAGAAACCATTATCATTGCTAAGAAACATGCTCTGAACTATGTGAATGGAAGACCTCCTCTAAACCAGATCCAGATGAATGATCTCAACTCTAATGTCGTAAGTAATATAAATGGATTGTTGGTTTTGTCGTTGTATTTATTGTTGTTGTTTTGAGTTAAGTTGATGATTTTCACAGACTCTGAGGTTCACAGAATAGTTAGAGTTGAATCTGAATGTTCTGAAACAGAATGATTTTTAAAAGAAGATGTAAAAGATCCTAATCATTTCATAATTTCACAACATGGCACGTATATATAGGAACCGACCTTAGATATACGGACAGATATGTGCCGTCGACGTATCAAAGGGCTGTTTTGACCGTCCTTTGACTGTTCTGAACACTTACAGAAACTTTGCATTTCTCTCGGCTTGTGAAGAACCTCATGGCCTGACATCAAATGCTCATCACTGGAACACACATCTGAGCAGACACTGGAAGGCGTCTTGCAGTGCAACATAAAAGCTGTCCACCTAACTTACTTACTGGAGGGGAACGCTTTGAAACGCGAACTTGTTTATCTCCATGAAAACCGGCGAGATGAATTCCAAGAGCATTAGCAATGCTGTGTGCTCAAGTTCACAAAAAAATCCTACACTCTCCACATCTGGATACAGTAACAAAAGCTATACATCTCGCTGTTACTCTCCGGAGAGTGTACCCGTTACCCCAGCATTGGGAACATCAGTGTGTTGGCCTCTTTGTTCAAGAGCTCTGTGATTCACCCTTGAGGAAGATGCCTCACCCTTAAACCTCCTCCTTAATGAGATGTATCTGATTCACTGTTGCTTTGGATGAAGGCATCTGTAGATTAGCATATAGGCCTTCCTGTTTGTTGCTGTAGAGCAGGGGTTACTGGCGGTAAACCGCTTACTGAGATGATTTATGTCGAAAGACATAGCCGTACACATTGGCATGGAGTTTCCTGGGAGTAAACATTTGCGTTTGATCACACAATCGTAGGCCTTGGTACAAGGAGTATTTGAGATGTAAACACTCCGATAAATAATGTTCAGTTCTTTAAAAGATGGGAAGGAATTCCCCTTAACACTATATCAAAGTGAGAATGTTCTTTTTGATTAGGGAACTTGACAAAATGTGCCACACTGAGACCCCCTGGAAATGTTGATTGTTTGGTTTAATTTGGTTCACAATTAGTTTCTGTGGACCAAACAAAAGATATGAACAAACAAACCAACAAAAAACATTTTGGCAAACCCACACACACAGAACTAAAATGTTAATTGCTTTCTTAACATGCAGGAAAATTCACAGAAATTCAGAACTGAAAATGGCCGAAGGACCACCCAACCCCAACACTACTAGACGACTCCCTTTATAGTTCAACTCAAGCAATTGCATGCATATTAGAACACGGAGCGGGCTGCATTTTACTGTCCAAGCCCGTCCCTCGTCCGACAGAGAAGTAACCAAGCCCGACCCGAGCCCGACAGCATCAAGATATATATGTCCGAGTCCGACCCGTGCCCGACACAGTTAAAGTAATTATTTTCTCATACTAATGACACGTTTACGTTTGTGTATATGAAAGCACGCCTTTATTAAACAACTGCAAGGCAGTTGTAAATGTCAACAGATGAGCTTAACATGAGCGCGTGCTGTTAACGCAAGCTTGTTGCGCAGAATCATAACCAATTTAAATTCACATAGGCCCACAAAAAAGGCCACGATAACGATAAAATAAATCACACAAGAGGTTCCGAGGTTCTGTAGGACAGGTAGCCATGAAATTCTAATTAACAAGAGTGTCCCCAGCAAAGTAAAATTAACGTTACAATTAGGGCATTTATCCAAAGCGACTTGCATCGGTTTATACACACATTGACACACCGAAGGCAGAGTGAACCGTGCAAGGCGACAGCAAGCTCTTCAGGAGCAGTTAGGGTTAAGTGTCTTGCTCAGGGACACATCAACAATCAAACTTCCAACCTTTCTTTTACAAGACAACTGCTCTACCTCCTGAGCTAAGCCGACCCTTACGTAAACACAAAAGCAACGCCAACTCCAATGCCTTATCGCGCTGATGTGAACGAGCCCGACCCGAAGCCGAGCATCATTTCTAAATATTTGTCCTAACCCGACCAGGCTCGTCGGGTACGGGACACTGTCGTGTCCTGTCGGGGTCGGGTCGGGTTTCCATGCTCTGATGCACATGCATATCATATTTAGCATGCGTCGACGACATGGCGCCAGAGAAAGTTACGAGTTTAAATAAACAAGTGATGTCTATAAATCAGACCCTATAGGCCAGGCTTCTTTAGCATTTCACCCATACCAATGGAGATGTACCTGGGTAAATCAGACCCTTACTGAGCATTTGTGGTGGCTCCTTTAGCATTCCGCCCGTACCAATATAGAAAGAATATTTACTTGGGTCCTGCAGATGTTTCATTAACCACCTCCAGAGTGTATGTTTGTTTCCATTGTATCTCTGATAAAACCTTGAACCTTTACCACTCTTCGAGTCATGCTTAGCTCTGAAACCACATAAAGAGATGCATGAAGTTTACCCCTCATCAAAAGGTTTGTATATCATAGTGCTCTTCCATT